>NW_022743266.1:371507-394369 GCF_011630105.1 Anneissia japonica | reverse complement strand
TTGAATCTGCCACTGGGAGTCAGTTGGTTGCAACTCAATCAAGAATATGAATTAATTTGATTTGTACTATTGTGCTACATATTGCCATAATGGTCAATCTACAGTAGGTATACCAATGTGTACTGTAGCTATAGTAATTTGTTAACCTACTGTACTGGTCATAATAGTTCTACTTGTTCAATTTGGTGTTATGGTTGTATCATTCCTGTGATCTGAATTACTGTACAGTGTAGTAAATTAATTGTAACACCTGACTTTATATTAATTTTCACCTGTCCTAGTTAAGTTAAAAATAAATTGACATGCTGACATCTGTGAATCAACAGAATGAGCATGCCCCTCCTACAGTAATCTGAAAAATGCTAGCCTCTTTGGTACAGTTGTTCATTTCAGATGCTTGTCTAGACTAATTGATACAGTTGTTGATTTGCCAGTATTCAATATTATTCCATAATGAAATAATTTGCCAAGTCTAAAGTACTATTACAAAGAATATAATTAGTATTCCCTGGCGTTGTTGATGCCAATATATTAAAATTTATATCAATACGCTAATAGTAAATTTTTTCATTAGTCGACAAAGTGTCTATTGCATAGAAATTATAATATTGATACCTAATGATAGTGAATAGGGACAGAAATATGAATTATTTGGCTCATGATTGGTTATAAAATGGAGATAAATTTAATGTATGCTAATGCTAATGATAACTTTTAGACTGATTGGAATTTATTCACTTTAAATTGCAAGGTTCTAATTTTAATCCTGGTGAAAATAAATCTGGGTTTCATTGGACATTTCACGCAGAGTCAAGAACAAGTTAAATTTGCCCAACCTCAATTAACAATTAATTCGACACCACATTTAGACCTTAAATTTGGGGCAGTCTGTGGGTTTGGTATCCATTTGAAGTGTTTCTTTATGTTAAAAGTGAAAATTGTTGATACTTTGAAAAAGTGTTCAATTTTGAGAGGTCTTGGAATTAAAGAGATCTTTAATTAAAGAGTACACTGTATTAAATTCCCAATTTATCGTTCATTCAACCTAGTGTATTAAGTTAAGAGATTTTCTGAGAAATGCAGGCATGGCTTTACTTGTGATATTAGGAATAAATCATAGAGTAAATGCTTCTTAATATTATGCAGAGACCGAGAGCACGGTCTTACCTGCACATCAGGTGGCTTTAGTATCAACAAATCAAATTAAATATTGGACAGATAAGGCATGATGAGTTGACCCGCCTTCCATTATTGTCACAGCAACGCATCTACCAATAAGAGCATCTTTGAAATGGATATGCTCTGTATGAAATTCTGGTGTCTTTTCGCAATCAAGAAATAAAACGACGAGAGTTGTTTGATTGCTTAGCGTATTATTATATTGATTTTGACAGCTAGCAGTTACCGGGTCAGATATGTTTATCTTTTCCATTATGAATGTATGACAAGAACTGCACAATTGATTGGAGGATTCCTAACATTGGAAGATGGTGTTTTAAGCTCATTGGAAATTAAAATATTTTGATTATTTTATTATATATTGAATATTTAACTGCTTTAGTTTTTACCTGTGTATATATCTTTTTTTGTATGGATGTAATAAATTCTTTAAATTAAATTCAGTGGTCATGATACTAAATCTTCTTCCTGTGGTATTGATGTTCAATGGCCATTTGCATATTTATAGTTAGTGTTTTCATTTATTATTAACAGATTTTGGTTGAAAATGAAATGAGAATATATTTGATGTAATTAGTATTTAGCAAAATCCTTTTTAAAGTAATCATATTATTTATTTTGTGAATTTATTGTTTAGCAATTTAGTTTTACTTATTAATTTTTAAAAATCATGTATTTTTTTCACATGGACAAAAAAGCCTGTTGTCAAAGCATGCACGACTAACCCAAGATCTATATAGATCTAAAGTTGGATTTTATCCTTTAGTATGTTCATTTCTTTTGGCAAAGGTTTTTTTTTTTTTTACTGTTTAAAAGGATTTCAAAAAGGCCATTTCCCAGCTTTATGCCAATAATAGTTCCATTTTACAAACCGAAATACATGGGGAGAATCATGGTTATTGGCAATAAATAATTTAAATTGTTCTTTCTATTTTTTGCCTTCCAATAATTAGTTAACAAGATATTAGTAAATGACTAAGTACAGCACGATCCACTGTACTATAGATCCTTCTGTTGAGATTTTTCATCTTGCATTCAACCGGTATCTAAGTGTAATATATCCCATGGTATCGCCATCTTTATGAGTCCTCATACACATTTATGCATTTTTTTCTTCTCTAGAGAATGACACACTGTTTGTGGCATAAATTATGCAAATTAAGTATACAGAACTTGTATGCAATATAATGACTTGCTATATCTTATTGATAATTTTTTTTATTGACATTGATAAGGTATTAATATGTAATTTCCATTATCTCTTATTTAATTGGTAAGGAAATCTTACATCATAAGAAGTAATTTTCTAGTTTTTTTTTTTGTTTGTTTTTTTTTTGACAGTTATGCGGCCTGCTGTGAATTCCTTTCTCAGAACAATTTATTGTCTATCATACGAGCACATGAAGCACAAGATGCTGGGTGAGTAACAAGTATTTTCAAAAAATCATTAATTTGTTAATTAGGTGACACCTTTTTTTTTATACCTTGTTTCACGAACATTCTTTTGAAGATTATCAGAGGAGGGCAGAAAAAAAAAATATACAATTTTGTTTTCTTATTTAGGAAATGGTTTTGCCAGAACATCCATACGAAGGAGAAAATGAAATGTTATTGTTGAATGTAAACAGTGTAGTAATTGGATGGCTAAATGCTTTAAATTTATGTAATTAGGAAGAAATACACACCTTATTTTTGGAGATTCCCAAGGCAGCGGTGCACATAATAAAAATAAAGAAAGAGTTATTTTTTTCTGAAATTCTTATTTTTTCGTAGTGGCACTAATTGACCAAAAATAAAATTTAATTTTTATTTAAAATCATCATTATTGTCAGGTGACAGGTTTGCTAGATAAGGTATGAAAAATGTCTCGCCTTAGTTATGGGGCATTCCACAGTAATTGCGACATGCATTGAAAATTTTCAAATTGCGTTTTATATATGATGTTTGACATTTTCAGAAAATAGATAAATTGAATTATATGGAACCAAAAAAAAAAAATAAAAATTATTGATATTTTGGAAAATATTTTACGTTAAATATGGAAAATGCAAATTTTATGTTGCGGACATTACATTAGAATATTGCTTGTATTTTTTGTAAAAAATATTTTTCATAAAAATTTTGAGTTGGATATGTTTATTAGATGTACTCTTTGTAATTTGTAATGGGTATTTAATAAATTCCTTCAGATATTAATTTCATAATTCATGTCTTATATCATAAATGTAAGTCCGGGACATTTTTAGTACATTTTTTTAAGTTTTTATATAGTTATAGTGCAAAAAAATTATTCAAATTTCAGTTCCTCTTTTAATTTAATATATACTAAATGTACCAAAATCTAAAAAAAAAAAAAAATATATATATATATATGATAATTTTCATATTAAAATTTTGTCCCGGACATTACATTATGTCCCGGACATTACACTTTACTATCAAAACAATATTTCAGTTTAAATTTTGGCAAGTGAAAAAGTAAATATTTGATTATTACACATCATTTGTATATTTTTAGGAGTTTTTTTACAATAATTTGATGCTACAAAGCTTGTAGATTTGTTAGTGTCTTAATTTGCAAATGTACAAACTAAGATTTTAATTTTTGGGTGTTGCTGGGAAAAATAACACCAATACCTGTATAACAAAAAGGCTATTTATACAAATAAGCAATTCTAACAGAAGCCAAATTTGCATTTGAACAAACTAATTAATAGATAGTTTATTTTCAATAGTTAGGTGACAGTGTATCATGAATTCAGATGTCTGAACTAGTTACATTGTGTACATGCTTTGAGGTGCATGTACACAAAAATGGCTCCCAAGACCAGTACAGAACGGTCTAGAGCACACAGAGAAAGAATTCAAACCAACCAGTTAGCTTATAATGAATACAAAGAGCATGACAGAAGAAGAAAACGTGCAGAAAGACAAAAGCAAAAAACCCAGATGTCCGATGTTGAGATTCAAAGGAAGAAAAATGCAAATCGTTTATATATGAAAGCTTATCGTGCAAAGAAACGGAAAGAATCTGAAAAGGAAATGGTGGCAACAAATGTAGCATCGTCGTCATATTCTAATGAAAGAAGCAAAGGAAAAGCAGTGTCTCGCCTAAAGAAACACCTACCAAAATCTGGTGCCCAGTCAGCCGAGGCTGTTGCTGAGGTGGTAATAGGAATGTCACCTACTAAACGCAAGATTGTAGCAAATGCTTTGACTTTGCCATGCAAAAGGCGTATTTATGGAAATGAAGCAGAAAGGAAGAAACGAAGTGATGCTTTACCTGAAGACACAATCCAAAATGTTATAGACTTTTATGAACAAGATGATATTAGTCGCATGTGCCCAGGGAAAAAAGAGTATGTCTCTGTGAAGACAGTGTATGGACGTATCCACAAACAGAAACGACTACTAATGATGAACATCAAAGAAGCACACCAACTGTTTCTTGAAAACTCAACAACCAAAATCAGTCTGTCAAAGTTTGCAAGTCTACGACCATATCATGTTTTTTTGACAGGCCACAAAGATCACGAAGTGTGCCTTTGTAAATATCACGAGGATGTTGAGATGCTGATTACTGGAATCCACAAAGCTGTTCCCAGTCTACCCAATAATTCCGATGACATAGTGAAGTCTATCGTTTGCTCTATAGATAATGAAGATTGCATCGATCACCGCTGTGAAAATTGTGGAATTCATTGTCTTGAGCCCTTTTTCGAAGAGTGTGATGAATCGCTACCGGTATCGTACTACCAGTGGGTCACCGAAAATGGTAAAACATCCAAAGTCCTACAAGAAAGTGACATATATGAAGCAAAAACTGAATTGTCTCTACGATTACAGACATTTACCAGACATGTCTATAATGCAAAAAAGCAACATAAAGAGCTACGTTTCCTGAAAGAAAATCTGAAGCAAGGTGAAATCATAGTCCACGAGGACTTTTCGGAAAATTATGCAATCAAATATCAAAATGAAATCATGCAAGCTCATTGGTCAAATGAAAGCGTTACTATATTTACAGTGATTGTATACTACAAAGGAGAAAATGATGCGCTTGAGCATATTTCATATTCAGTAATATCGGATGAGTTAAAACATGACAAGGTTTCTGTTTGCAGTTTTAACAAAGTAATACTAGAAGATGCACAGGGTAAACTCCCTTTTGAAATTCAGCATGTACACTACTGGTCAGACGGAGCTGGTAGCCAGTTCAAAAACCGATATATGTTTTGCAATTTATTATTCCATGAAGAAGATTATGGTTGCCAAGCAGATTGGAGCTTTTTCGAGACGGCTCACGGAAAAGGAGCAATTGATGGCATCGGTGGAGAAGTGAAAAGAAGTGTCTGGCGATCTGTCCTGCAAGGGAAATTAGTGATAGGAAATGCTAAAGAATTTTTTGAAGCTGCTAAGGTTCTTAACAAGAAGATTAATATTCTGTATGTTAATAGTGACCAGATTAAAGAGGTTGGCGATGCCATCAAAGATCGTTGGCAGGAATGCACTAGCATACCTGGTACTCATCACTTGCATTTTGTAAAACCAGTTAGTAGCTGTGAAATTGGTTATGCCAACAATTCTCAGTTCTCTGTAGAAAATCAGGTATTGGATAAAGTAAAGATGATAACTAGGGCTCTTGAACCTGCCATTACAAAGGCTGACGACAATCTTAAAGTTGGAGATTTTGTACTTGTTGAATTCCCAACTAAAAAAGATGTACATATCTTCTTAGGCCAAATTTTAAACATTGACCTATGGGAATTAGAGGTTAGCTTTTTAAGAAGCAACATAAATAAGAAAACTTTTATATTCCCAAATGTACCTGATGTATCATGGGTAGCAAAGGATAGTGTGAAGGGGAAACCCCCTATGCCACTTTTGGATGCAAGGGGGCGATATGTGTTTGATATTGATATTGAAGCCAATTAACTCGTTGCCAATAATTCACACGGGATTCAAACTACTGTATGTCAATAATTAATTGGTAACTACTGTATAGAAAATTTATTTGATTTTGTTTCAATTATTCTTCATGATGCATTTTTAGAACTGTAACTCAATTTTAGATCATTCATACTACAATACTTATCAATATATATATGTAATCAAAATATACAATGTTATTGCCAAAAACAATGGTGTCAAAATATCTTTCAGATAATACCTAACGTCAACAATTACAGTACAGTAATTGGCAACTAATGGATATAGAAAATCGATTTATGCTTTAATTATTCTTCATGATAATGCATTTTTAAAACTGTAACCCAATTTTAGATACTTTATACTACAATACTTTTTAAAACTTACTGTAAAGACTATAGCTTATTAAACAATTATATATATATATATAAGTTACTGCCGAGGATATAAAATGAGGTGTCAAAATTTATTACAGACAAACATAATGTTAAGGACCTTAATTTTTTTAATAGTTAATAATTAAGTTGTGCCTTTCTCATATGGATATTGATCTTGAAATAAATGGTTACTGTATTTGAAAGCATATTTTGACTTTATTTTTTCATTTACACTTGTTTTTATGGCTCTGTTGTAGGTGAGACAAAATTGTAATGTCCGGGACATTTATAAATGTAATGTCCGCAACGCAGATAATCGCTTATATACAACGAAGTATTACATTATTTTTTTTTTTTTTTTGGTATGGCAAGAAGAACTATCTAAATATGTAATATATGAAGGAATATTCGATATTTCAAGAAACAGCACAGGATTTTTGATTTATATTTATGTTGTCAAAAGTCATGTCGCAATCCTGTAATGTCCGCAACACGGACATAATTCGATTTTACAGTCACACTATAATATTTTTTTTCATTTTTTTAACACAGACTTAAACTTCAGTCTGTAAGCAATAATTGACCAAAAAATAAAATGTTTCCCTTCAGTGGTTTACTAGATATAGAATTTTAAATTCTCTTAAGTGTAATGTCCGCAACAAAAAAATACTGTGGAATGCCCCTTATCCATTATTGATATTCTTCTGTTTTTATAGGTATACATTAGTAAACTCTTTCTTAAATTAAACCAATAATTTATACGCAGTATTCTAGAAAAATTTTTACTGGTAAATTTGTCCATAGAGCCAGCTCAGCACATGCAACGTGTGGTATTACCACTTTTAGGTGGAGTTAAATGGCTTCAAAAAACAATAATACATAATGATAGCCTAGGCCTGGACTAGAATGATATTTGTTTATTGAAAGTAGACGAGCCTAGGCTACCTAGGCCTAATAAGTGCTTTTTTTTATTCTACCAACACATTTTTTAAAATTCTACCTACATCTATTTTTACTGGCAAAATTAACTATTAAACAGCTTTGGAAGAACACTGATATGTACTGTGCAACGTTTCCATCTACTTGCAGTACATTTTCTTCACTGAAGCTGATACTAGATATCTGTGTTAATGCTTGGCAGTGTGTTATTATTATTAAATATTATAATTATTGTTATTTTTATTATTATTATTATTATTATTATTATTATTATTATTTATTGTTATTATTATTTATTGTTGTTGAATTATTATTATTATTATTATTATTATTATTATTATTATTATTAATATTGTTATTGTTTATTATTATTATTGTTATTATTAGTATTGGTAATAATTATATTGTTAATGATAATAAATATTATGCAAACAATTCTGTAATTCTCAGCTTTCTATCAATGAAAATAAAATTGCCATATAATACAGTATAATTTTGATGGCAATAGAAAATGACCTTGTAAGGGAGCACTTACCTGTATTGGGTGATACAAATTTTTATCATAGTAATGAGATTATCATTTATTATTGAAAATTGAACATCTTACTGTACATTCAGTAGCTGCATACGGTATACAAGCCAGTATAATAGTCATTAAATTCACATTACATGCAAGCATTATCCCAAATGGTATTTGGATATACTTGATGGATAAAATTTAAAAGATTTTAAACAAAATATTTATGTAATAATATCTACACTGTATCTTGCAGCTATTACATCATGGGCAGGTTGATGGATGATAGCACATATCTACCGAATTTAAAATACTTAATTGTCATTTACTGTAGCTCATCGAACACATAAAGCTTTCCTTGGGTAACTCTGCCTGAATATGTGATGACATGATTGAAACGCCAATGCTCTCTGCATTTTTAATATTCTAAATTCTCATAAGCATTCATATACCACCCGTGTGGTTGTTGCTATTGTCGATTTGGGAGCGACATGCGTATATTATTACACACACCATGGATGAAAGTAAATGAAGCGACACTAACTACCTATGCAAACACACACATGACCAAGCTGTATGTCTATCACGCCGTATGAATCATAAATTCATACTCAATAGTATATCTTGATGAATAAATTAGATATTAATAACTGCTGGTAAACGCATGTTAAACCCAAGAGCCGGCTCAGCTGTAGTATGGATAGACCAGCTTTGATGCAGGCTGGGAATTAGCATAACGAAGATGTTATGTAGTGTTGGAGTCAATTCCATGATAAGCTTTGGTAAGGTGGAGAAGGAGGAGAATGGAATAAATCATCTTCCTCCATCTAAGATCGCGGGAGATATTATCGGAATTGCGAACTCTTCCCGAAGGAGTGGAGAGAGTATATTGATCAAATTTTATTGGACAAAAACATGTGATATGCCTAAATGTGGTCATGAAGATATCAAATCATGACCATATATAGGCACATCATGACTAAAATATTGGCATACAAAAGTTCTTTGTCAAGGAAAATTTGATAATCTGTAAATCTGCAAAAATCTGGATTGTTTATGATATGTAACTTATTAGAAGTTAATATCTTGTTTTATAAATTTTGAAATCTTGTTTCAAGATTAAGAACCATGCGGATGTGAACTCGAATGAGCGTGTCCCCCCCCCCCCATTAATTTATCACTAACAGAATCATAAAGGGACTGATTGCATAAGATTTGTTTTTGTTTTTGTTTTTTTTATGTACATTTGTTTTTGGGCATTTTTATTTTGAGTTTCTTCCTCACCTGCTGTTGTTCCTAATCACAAATTGCTTGTATGACCATTTTTCTGCAACACTGAATCTTCCGATAATTATTCAATTAACAAATAAGTATTGCATTCATTTGTAATGATTATCAGATAATTTTCCAGAATGCAATATTGTTTGACCCTTGACATGGACCAACAATTCTTTATAATTGTGCATTACCTTGGGCTACTTCATCATCTTTTTATCCTCATTTTCTGCGCACCTTGGGTGTGTATAGATTTTTTATTTAATTACAAGCAAAATATTACTACCGAAGTATTGATGATAATCATTTATAAACAAACTTTCCACAAGAGATGACGTGTAAATAAAAATCATGGCTGTATCTCTGTCGTAGACAAAAGGAAATAACATTGTATCACGTGCATACCTAGACTGCGCAAAGGTGGCTTTTTATTGGATAATTTTTCTGCTGCGGAAACACGGCCAATAATAATTCGACCTGGCAAGGGTGTTTGTATTAATAATATCTCAGTGGTTTTCCAGGCTGCTTTGGTGAGCTCCTGACATGCTTGCCATAGTCATTTTACCTCAGTGTGTCCTGATGCCCAAAGACATGTGATGTTATCATTGGTAGGTCATTCAGATGAGCTTTATATCTAGTACTGTAGCTATTTTGATGATCTGAGCAATGATAATGAAGCTATCAAGGACACCATATATTTGCAAATTTTGTTCACAAATATTTTGCCTCTCATATTAATTGGTGTATGTTTGGAATATATGCTTAATATGCTTAATAAAGAATGATGTTTTGACTCCATCATGGTTTCATTTTCAAATTCAAATAATGGGATACATAGGATAAAAGCTTTACAGTAAAATCTTTTTCATATAATCTTTTAATTGTTTTGTTACATTTGAAATCATCTTATGGTCTACAGGACATGTAATTCATGCTTTTGCACGATAAAAGATTCTGGTTTCTTTTATGGACCACAGGAAGATGTTCTTTAAAATAATAAAAAATACTTGTGTCTTAGCCAGTTAAACATAGATTAAAATTTGTAATCATTTCAAGTTTGAATGTAGAACTTCCCTCTGCTGGGTATTACAAAATGTGTTTATTTGATTCCTGATATTTAATACTCTGTGCCCAGGTAAAATGTGATATTATGATTTTAATCTTACTAATTATATGCAAACAGTTCTGCTAGCTGGCCTAGAATCATGTTAATGTTTGGGCCAACTAGTTGAGTTCTTTCCTTGATTGCTGTATACGATGTTCTTATAAGCTCTTCAAAGATCCTGTTATGGTGAAATTATTTCCTTAATTATGGCTGTAAATCTTTGTCTAATAGTAATTTTTATCCATTTTTCCTAAATTAATTTAAAATTTTATTTTATTTTTTTTTTACAGATATCGTATGTACAGGAAGAGCCAAACCACTGGTTTTCCCGTTCTAATCACACTATTTTCAGCTCCTAATTATTTGGATGTGTACAATAATAAAGGTATGATGCAATTGTAGGTTGGTAAAATTATTATACTTAAATAATAAATGAATTTATAAATTGAATGAATAAATGATACGGTATTTGCCTCCCTGTCCTAGGGTCCTGGGTTCGAGTTCTGTTAGGATATTTCATCATGACCAAATTCTTCACTCATTAACCAGATACTAATAGTACTACCAACATTCTAGATAAGAGAATTATACTGCGTTCACGTATCTGCTTGTGACACTATAAAATGTAGTTAATGGCATGTTGAATAAGTCGCTAGATAGTATGCTCAAATGATGACCTGAATCGGCTGATAGTGAATTTTTGAAAAGATAACATGAAAATGGGATTTTCTCTACTGTTCCGTTTTAATTTTAGATAGTTTTGCATTATGTGGCCATTTGCTGTTTTATGGGTTTTTCCCATTTGCCTTTTAAAATTTATATATTATTAAAGAATCTCTATTGAGATCCAGCGGGCCGCCACGGTAGGGATTGCATCTTTAGATCTCCGATCTTGTTCACAAATTCACGGACTAGTGCTGTCTCGTAAGAATTTCGTAGGACGCGTTAAGAGTGACAAAATATTCTCTGTATCTGCTGGAACCGAGCCACATAGCTTGTATTCCACTATTTGCATTCACACCTGGGCTGTGTATATATATTGCCTTGGTTTGGCTCTGTAATCATTAGTGGTCATGGGACTAGTTTGGACCCTACCTAAGCTGGTCGAACGTTTCGTTTGGGTCTAAACCCCAGCTGCACTGATGAGGCCTGGAAGGCTAATTGTCCACAGATTGACAGGGAACCTTTTCTCATTCAAATTATTTTATTCAAATTATTAATAGCCACTGCTATTAAAATATATGCACACTGTACCTGGGGATGGTCTTTGAAGGCTTTGCATCGGGCGTTTACTCTGATATTGATATTGATTTCATTGAATAATTGTTATTGTTACTATCAATTTCTCATTCCAAAGCACATGATTTTATGTATTTTCATGTTTTGTTTTGCTTTTTTATACACTCTCCATTTTTGGAGGCAATCTTGAATAAATGAAAATTGAAAATGTGCAGTATTCTCCAAAACCAACTTTAGGACTCAAAAATGGCATTGTAAGTAGAGGGACATACACAGGGCATTTATAAAAAGTCACCCTGGTCTATCGGTAAGAATATACGTGGTATTGTTTTAGCAGATAGGGAAAATCATTTTCATTTTGTGCTATTACTACAGTATATAAAAATCTTCTTTTTTTTTTTTGCAAACATTTTTAATATTTAACTCTTGGTGGAATTTCCAAATATGTATATACTTTGTGTGATTTCATAATGGATTTACTGTGATTATTTTTGCAGCTGCTGTTTTGAAATATGAGAACAATGTCATGAATATTCGACAGTTCAATTGTTCCCCACACCCCTATTGGCTCCCTAACTTTATGGATGTTTTCACATGGTCTTTGCCTTTTGTTGGTGAGAAAGGTAATACATTTATTTTTTATTCTTAGGACCTGTCCAGACGCATTTAGTTGACAAAAAAAAAATATGACATGAATAAATATGGTCATGATGACATCACATCATGACTATATATAGGCAATTTGATAATGTGGACAGGGATTTATATGATGTGAAATCTATATTTTTTTTATGCATAATTTATGCATTAAATATTATTGTATAATGCAGCTTATGCGTCTTTGTACATCAACCTTGGTTTTACACACCTCTGTTTATTTCTGTCTTCCTGTTTTTCTTTTGCATCTCTCGTTAACATAGATTCCCCCGGTAGTGACAGATTGCAGCCTGACCTTCTTTTCAATTCAATATTCCTAGTGCGATTATGAGTAATTCTCATCTCCTTATCGACAATATTCTCACTGAAAGAAACTACTGGCAACATCTGTCATGTACTTACGTTGTCAGAATGTTCATTTTTTTCATTTCCTGGTGAAATGTTGAAAACGAAACATTAAATATTGTCGTTGGTATATTTATGTTATTTGAGTGTGGTAAATGCAACATTATTGTATACTGTGTGTATTGAAGTTTGGGAATGGGCTTATTAGATAATGTTTTAGAATGACAGGTTCCTGATCATGACATAATTAATGTTGAAATATTAATCCGAACACGATTGTGTGCATCTCAATACTTGGTGTATGTATTATACTTCCTTATCTGAGATTAATTAGTGGACATTTCGGTTTTAACTTACCTTAAATTTCAAAACAGTATTCACTTTATATCACTCGGTATATCTAATCTAATTTGCCAAATGGAATATTCATACATGAAATTATGTTTCCCACCTTCTTCCAGTTAACATCTCCCAATTACGAACTCTCGATTTTACGAACCCAAGTTGCGACGATGACGTCATTACGAATGATCGTTTTTAACTACTAAAACACTTAAAATTGTACTTAAAAGTCTTCAAAAATAATATAAAATGTTATATCATTTAAGAAAAAAAATATTTAAACCAAAAAATGACATAAAACTAAGTTTAAATCAACACATATCGATAATTTTCAGCCGTGATATATTTATTACATGAACTGTGCATGCTTGTTCAGGCATACTGTATAGTAATTCTCAATTTTGTAATTCGGAGATGTTATTGTATATACATTCCATTGCAAAAGTACATATAATTGCAATTACCAAATTTGTAATTCGCGACATAATGGAATTCTCTCCCAGGAACCTGAGTATGTGTACCGAGTTGTGTTATCCAATGACTGGGATAATATTTTGAAGCACATGTTGGCCATGACATTATGCCTCACATGAACCATCGCATCGTCATCATCATAAATTTTTATTCGCTTTCTTTTTATATATAGTTACTGAAATGTTGGTGAACATTCTAAATATTTGCTCTGACGATGAGCTCGGAGATGGTGAGGATGACGAAGGTAAGGCGTACAAGATGACGTGTGGACAGTTATCCACAAAATTAATAAACATAATTTATGTAGCACTTATTTAAAACATATCACAAAATTTAATTTCCCATAATTCTTATGTTATAAAATGGTTTTCTGTATATTTTTTTCTCTTTTTAAACTTTCATTCTTCTACTATTTTTTACATCCTCATTAATCCTGGCTTTACTGTGCTGTAACTTGATCTGTATTGTCTGGAATGTTCCACTTTTTCTTAGGGATATTCTCTTGAGAATTGTTAGTTACAGTCAAAATTTGTTAATTTTTTATTATCTGTATATTCTTCATTTTCATATCTATACACATATATATATGCTGCATATATATATAACATATAATATGCTGTATTTAAATGCACCCATGATTACAAATCCTAAATAAATTAAATACAATGCGAAGTACGTTGCAATTTAAATTTAATTATGCGGACATATCACTATGTTAAGCCATTCGTTCAAAATTATGTGACATAAATGCATAGTTTACACCCTAATAAATTTCCCTTACATATACAGTAGTCTGTAAAATTACATAGGAGATGATTTTTTTTTATTAATTTATTTACGTAGATATAAATATTTAAATTTATAGAATAAGTTGTTTCAATCTGTTTAAATTATGATTAGATATTCACAATTTTATAATTTGATCATTGAAATTCGCGAATTTACAGGCTTACCGAATAATTTTCTTGTGAAATTGTAGTCATAAGTGTATAAAGCAGCATTTTATGTAATTTTTCGAACAGTTGAATTTTGATTTGATAAAGTGCTTTTGAATTTTTAGTTGCCATTTTAAATAAAATATCTGTATCTTATTGAATATATTGCAACCAATGATTTGTTATTGCATTTTTTTATGATATTGTAATGCTATAATAACTTTTTTTTTTGGTTTCACAAATATGTTTTATTTTTCACATGCTTCTTTTCTCCTCTAGCTCTCATTCTCACCTTGTACATTATTTTACATTTCTTCTTTTCTTTCCAAGCTCGAAAGCATGTGGTAACATATGAAAGACCAAGTAAGGTTATTACTACTTCAAAGCGTGTGTGTGTGTGTGTGTGTGTGCGCGTGAGGCACTAAGTTACTGTTTATGTTTGCCGTGGTTTCTCTCCTACCTATTAATGCATTCCCTGTTACATTAGAAATTCCAGTAACTTAAGTGTTCCTCAAACCCTATAATTATTCCATAGTTGTATTAAACATGTGTTACATGCATAAGTTTATTTAGAGTAAGAACAGTCCAAATCCTTAGCCAGTAGAATTGTTGTGAGACAAGAGTACATAGTTGTTTTTAAAAAGAAACTCGCCTTCCCCAGATATGTATAGGTGGAATGTGAATGAACTTCAGTCGGAAAAGTCATCCTTTAGTCGACCCTTCTATTGATTGTGCCAGTGTAACCGTGTTGTGTTAATTAGAATGAACCTTACTCTTAGATCTCCATTCTCATAAATAATATTATTCACATACATTTAATAAATTATTTTTCCTTATAGAGGAATCTTCAGTTGGCAATTGTATCATCCTCATCATGAGTAGTTTTAGCTATAAGTTAACAATTATTTTTTTTTTAATTAAAAATTAAATTTAAGTCAGTTATGATGATATTTTTAATGTGGAATAACTATGAATATTAATAATTATGAATATCATTAATATTAACAATTTTGTGAATCTTTCATTCTTTTCACTTATCAATTACAAAATTACGAAGGCCTAATACAACTTGCCCCGGAACTAAATATAACTACAGTAAACTAGACAGGCATTAAAAATTATTTATAAAACAATTTATGGATATTTATAATGAAGGATAATTTATTATCATAATTTTATTGATGAATTTATAATTATCAAATAATTATTCAGTATATGAAAGTTTAGGTTATATTGGGCAGTACTATATTGGGCATTGAATTGGATGTTTTTTGACCATTAAACTATGCATGGTTTTTAAATGTGTCAAATTGTCTTAACAGTTAAGTGTTAACAGATAGAATTGTACAAAAATAGATAGTGACCAAAACCTATGGAGCTTGAAGGCAGAATGAGTAAAAGGCTTTCAAGTTGCAATTTGCGTTGCACTCGAGCAAACGTTAGCGTCGCAATTGATACATCAGTAGGAATAATATGCAAATGCTAAATAGAAAAACCATTAAAAGCCATTAAGTCAAAGCAACTTGCTATTTTGGGATTAAGAGTTACAGGTTTAGGCTTCTTTATGTTTAAAATATAGTTTAGTGCTGTAGGTTAATAATATTAAAATATTGTAAGATATAGAGCAGATCTAGGCTAGTTCAAACTTTTGGTATTGTTGGAAAACCATCTTGATGTTGATATATCTAATTTATTAAGCTTATTAACACACTACATTCAACTAAAATTAAAATCAGTCATATTTCAATCAGCTAATATTATAGATTGTTTATTGGTCTGTAATGCAGAATATTAAATAATAATAATAATAATATGATGATGATGCCAAAGATTTATATCTATGCACCATTTCTAAATCAGTGATCAAAGGTGCTGAGCGTTATAATTACCCCTGGTCACTAGCTAACGGCAAACAAGCACGAAGTGCTACATTCTCTGCTGTGCGTGTGTACTCTGTGCACGAAACAAGTACAGTCAGTGCCACAACATGCTACCAGGTACCCATTTATACTCCTGGGTAGCAAGAGACAAACGTAGATAAAGTACCTTGCCTTAACAGTCAGGATGTGTGTTATGTGTTTCATATGAATACAATAGTGAGGGTATTTTTGGTCATTTAGCTGACAGTATAAGCAGTCGTTCAGATCAGAGATGTGTCTTTCTACTGGATGTTTGCTTCAAGTTTCCAACTAAGTGTACTGAAGCTTCGAGTTCAATGTAGGTGCTAAAGCTAGTTCCGTAGTGCTGATCAGTAAGCTTTTTCTCTTAAGGTTGCTACTGCTGCTTAGATTAAGCTTGCGTATCTGGAATCGCAGCTTTGTAATAACTAGTTTTTCTGTTGTAGAGTAGATATCTTGATAGTCAATGCTGATGGTCTTGGTTCTGAGCAAAGTTGCAGTGGTGATCAAGAAGGTTGCAAAAAGTGTGCTCAAAACGAATTCTAAATCTGCCACCAATTTTTTCGTTGCTAAAAATTTGCTTTCTCGGTTAAAGCTTGTCATATTTTCAGCGCAGCAACTGTAATGATCTTGGTTCTAAGCGTCTGAGCAGAGTTAATAAATTATATTATCTCGCTTGCTACCGCTGCTTATGTTTTTTCAGTACTGCTGATCTTTATTCTTCAAGGTGGGGCTGTTTTTTTCTAATTTTTCGTATCATGATTTTGAGTGTTGATGGTTTCATTCTGCTGAAATCTGTTATTGCTGCTAATGAATTTTTGATCATTAATCTGCTGTGTTATTATTGTTTGATAATGTAAATTGCTTTATTAGATTTTTTAGTCTTAAGCCACATCTGTAGGGTTTGTTTGCTCAATTACATAACCGATTTTATTTCTTATGCCTAAGTGGTTTATCACCACCTCCAAGGTAATACGGAGAGAGATGATAGTGTACCCTGCCTTAACATCACCATTTCAAATTACATGCTAAAATATATTCAGAAAAGTCATTGCTCCCATTTTTAATCTACCATTCTGGCTGTTGCAAGAAATGTTCTTGAACTTTAACATATTGACAGCATTTCAAAATTGAAGGGCATCGTAAATTTATTCATTAGATGATAAATTTTTACTCTAGATGTATTATTTATAGGTATGAATCCTATAAAGCGAAGTGATGGATGGAGAGATTTCAAATTCTTATAGGTTTTCTGCTCTCCTGGGAGAACATTTAACATTTGGAATGTTAAATAATAGTAATAGTAGACTTATATAATAATAATCTTTATTTATTCACGAGACTCATTCACCCCGTGGGTGTTTTTACAAAAGGCTGTGAGGTACATAAATAAAATTGTATAAAACTTATTAAACTAGACTAAAAAACAAAAATTGATAGACTATTTTATTGGGATTATTTTGAAACAGCACCACCAAAGTCTCACAACTTTGGGGGGAGGGGGGACTTCCAGCGGCCTCGTCTGAGCTGCTGGCTTTTCGCGCCGTTGACCTTTACAGCAGCAATAGACCACATACGGTCATGCTAATTATTGTATATGTAACACTGAAATAGCTTAGACTTGTTTTTAATATAAACATTTCATTCTTTTTTCATTTTAAAATATTCGTGCTCATTAGTAATTTAGTTTTATTGTTTATTTCATCATGGTAACTACGTAGAGTAAAATGCTAGGCCTCTGGAAGTCCACCAGTGGGGGTTGCCAGGCTATCGGAGATTTTAATTTCAAATTTAGTGAAAATGGTGTATAGCGTACCATGGTAAGACCTATTATATGCGCTTCCCCTTTGTATTGCCCCGGTCATTGGATAATAAACACCTATAGAACACAAACTCAGCTCCCTGTAGGTACATCCCATAAGGTAGCAGTTTGATAATTTGCGCATTTGGCCTTCTAACCCTACCAGGTTCCCACTTAAACTACTGGGTGAAAGAGAAGCAACACAGATAAAGTGCCTTTCTCAAGGACACAAGTAAAATGCACAGTGATGGAATGAAACCCCCAAGCTGAAGGTTCCGAAAACCAAACCATTCCAACAGCACCAAACCACTTCTCAATATCCTACCCGACTAGTCAAGCATTCTTACATGACCATTAGTTCATAATATGGTGCCCTCTACAAATGCAAGATTTACTGATGGTATTGTAGTATGGTATATAGCACCCATGAGGTTTTACTTGTTAGACCAAATGTACAGTAGCTACCTATTAAAATTCCAAGACCTTTAGGCTAAACATTTGTCAATTATTGTGAAGTAGTAGCATTAGAATTTTGAATACTTCAGTAATTATCGTCATATTAACATTGATCATTGCAACATATCCCTTATATTTTAGTATTATAAGTAATTATTCTCCAAATCCCAAGCACTCATCCCGAGTAGATTCTAACATTAACATCACTGTTCCGTTCCCAACCAAGTATCTTTCAAAGAGTTGACTGTTGCATGTAATTACCACCAAGGCATGGCAAGTTTTAGATATTACGTCTCCGGAGTGTGTAGCCTACAGCCATTATCTGATCATTGATTATACTATTATGTTGGTGTGGTGTATGATGATATATATATGTATATATATATTGTGAAATATATTCAGAAAGATTATGCAAAGAGGCTTGAGTATCAACAATCTGCTTCGTATATCTTACATAATATATACTTCTATATACTTTTAGATATAAATGTATATAAACCTCTTTATATATGTATATTCGGATTTATTTATTAAGCTGGCCATATATCATTATATATATTTATCTGACTTGACAAATAATGGTAATCAGAAGTATCAGATATCTGATCAAACACTGACTTTCAATATCTTATAAAAGCCCTGGCCAGACTATACAATTTTATTTGACAAAAGAACTGTTGCATGCCCATATTTAGTCATGAGGTGCCTATATATGGTCATGATGTGATGTCATCTGACCATATTTTGGCATGTCGCATGTTTTTGTCAGATAAAGTTTGATTGACTAGACAGGGCTTCAAGCAAAGTCTAACCAAACATTGGCTAAAAAGACAGTGTATGGCCTGCTTTACTCTTGAATAGCAAAAATTTAAAACTACACTGCCTACTTCATAACAATACTAAATCCATTAAACTAGTTGATTTTAATAAAAGAAACTGATTTTTTCCTAATTTAAACATTTAAACATGGTAAAGATTTACTTACTAACAACACAGGTTTTTTTTTGTAAACGCAGAAGTGTAGGTATTAAGGTTTGCCATCATTATCACCAATGATATGTAATATGCTGCACTATAGTTATTTATTTTGAACTTGTGTCTGTTTGTTTGGTTCCTTTTGTTTGTTTGGTTTTTTTTTCTAATTATCATCTTTCGTTCATTTCTCTTACTTGTTCAGCTGAAGACAATGGGAATGGTGAGTGTCTAGGTTTATGAATTTCTATCACTTATGGTTAAAGGAACTTATGATGATGTAACACAAATTTCTTAATATGATGTTCACTATTTCGTGAAAAATGTGTCCATATCAATAGTAATAATATTTATTTGGACTTCAGTGGCACACTTTAAAAAAAAAACAAAGGTGCGTCTAAAACACCAAACTTAAAGACAAATGATTACAAGCTATATGAAATTGTAAGAGCAACTAAAACTTATTAAACTAACTCAAAACAGCTTAAATTAATCCATTCCTCTTCCCCTTTCTTCCCTGAAAATTTAAATTTTATCCCACCCCACAAATAAAACTGAACAAAACTGTACCCCTTATTTACAGCACCACTGTCTACATCCCCCCTTGGACAAATTAACTTCACAATCACATTGAAAAAAAAAATTATTTTCTGATTTTCTGCACATTTCTCTAACATTGTTTTATTTAAAACAATTGATAACCAGTTTTCTAACTAGATAAAAACTGAAATTATATCATTGGATATTCAATTTATACATTATTCAGAATAATCATTTTAATTTAATAAATATATGAGATTTTTAAATTATTCCTGCCTCATTAATATTTAATCTTATAAATTGTGCATTTAGTATTAATTCTGTCCCGGTAATTTGATAATATTGTTTTGCCCACAGTCAAGTGAAACAGATTGTCTGGTGAAAGTTTGAATTTAATATTCCACTTATATCGGAAATGTGTCTGTCTCAAAAAATTAGAATATAATCTTAAACCGTAACAAAATCATTCAACCTTCAGTACACCATGTGTAAAAATATTTTTTCGTCAGAAGCAAACGGTCAGAGCAATCTCACCGAAACGTTGAGACAACCAACCAGTGGTTTTACCTCAAAAACCATAATCAATTGATAACCAGTTTTCTAACTAGATAAAAACTGAAATTATATCATTGGATATTCAATTTATACATTATTCAGAATAATCATTTTAATTTAATAAATATATGAGATTTTTAAATTATTCCTGCCTCATTAATATTTAATCTTATAAATTGTGCATTTAGTATTAATTCTGTCCCGGTAATTTGATAATATTGTTTTGCCCACAGTCAAGTGAAACAGATTGTCTGGTGAAAGTTTGAATTTAATATTCCACTTATATCGGAAATGTGTCTGTCTCAAAAAATTAGAATATAATCTTAAACCGTAACAAAATCATTCAACCTTCAGTACACCATGTGTAAAAGTATTTTTTCGTCATAAGCAAACGGTCAGAGCAATCTCACCGAAACGTTGAGACAACCAACCAGTGGTTTTACCTCAAAAACCATAATTTTATACATGGTTTACCAAAAGTTTAATGGTATTGATATTAATACTTGCCATTCAAGCCTTCAAGAATTTATAACACTGAGCAGTATTCATTTAAGAAATCTTGAACTCTGTTAAAAAAAAAAAAAGAAAACCCTGATGCTAGAGGAGACAAAAAGATAATGGCTGTATCATTGCGAATATTAATATGCTGTAATTTGCTACTAATAATTCTCTGTTGACCAAATTATTGGCAGAATTATAATAAATTTTGAGAATTAATACACGGATAGAACTATACATTTATTCCCAGCAGAGTTCATCATCAGTAACCACGCAAAAAAAAAACACAAAAAAAACTCATTCTACCTTCAAGGAAAGCATCTTAAATCCTATTACTGTCAACAGGCAAAATAGATGTAACTTTAATTATAGTGATTTTTGAGCAGGAAACATATTAACAACTAGTCTATGCAAGAGCCTAGTATATCAATATACATTAAAATTTAAAATTTTTGAATTTGCAACAGCACTTGAATTATGATTGTTTTGTGAAGAAATTTGTAATTCGTTGTCATATATTTCTTTAATCATTTATAGAATGGTTAGTTGTACTGTACCCTATCTATATATTTATATATTGCAATGTTAATATATATATTATTAGTCTTTTCTTTTTCTTGTTCTGTTTTGTTCTGAATCTAGTATTTCCACTTTTTTTTCTGTATATATAGTTTACCACCTCTTTCCTTATAGCTTGGTAGTTCATAAATAATGTCTCTCCAGGATTTTATCCGCAGAACCTACCTTGTAAATGATGTTGTGTTGATTATGTTTTTTGAATGATTATTGTTTGGAGTTTTTGACTTGGATAAAATCAAAACTATTTTAAAAGTATTAGGTCAATTATATAATTTTGTTGAATTAAAATTATAGAACAAGGAATATAAAACTTAAGATTAAAAGACAACCCACTTATCCAACGAAAATTATTGTAATGCAATATTAATTGTTTTCGGGTATTTAATTAACTCAACAAGTATAAGGTAACATGGTTGTCTACCTGTTGGCTTGGTTCCTAATTCTGTAAAATTTTGAGTTAAAATCTAGGCAATGAAAATTCCTTTTAAGTCTCAAGATTTGCTGAATCATTGTGGGTTTAAATGATCAGTGCTTTTCTCTTTCCAAAACCCATAAACAAACCTCGTTCTTACGCATTGAGGGTTCAAAGTGATCAGCTCTCCACTTCTCAAGCCTTGCAAAGAGACCTCTAAAAACGTCAGTCCCAATTGATCAGTCCTCTACTCACCAAGCCTCATAACGAGACTTGGTTCGGGAGCATCAAAGGTCCCAAACGAACAGCTCTTCAGTTTCCTCATAAAGAGACTTGCTTCTGTACCAGCGAGGGTTCCAAATGATAGACCTCTACTTCCAAAGCCTCATAAAGAGACTTGCTTCTGTAGTTCCAAATGATCAATTCTACTTTCCAAGCCTCAAAGGGACTTGGTTCTGTAGTTCTAAATGATCAGTTCTACTTTCCAAGCCTCATAAAGAGACTTAGTTGTGTAGCAGCCAGGGTTCCAAATGATCAGTTTTCCACTTTCCAACCCTTGTAAAGGGATTGTGTTACACTGTATAGTGTCATTGTTTCCAAATCATTCGATCTCCACTCCCTAAGCCTCATAAAGAGACTGGGTTATAGCCCATGAAGGGTCCCACATGAATAGCTCTCCTCTCTTCAAGCCTTAGAAAAAGAGAAAGAAGTGATTATTAAGCAAAATTTTTTTTATTTGGAGGAAGTAATAGTGTTTGTTTTTTAACAGATACGTTGGTCACAAATTGGAAGTTTCATTTTGTTTGTACGTCTCCTGTATAAAGAAGACTACATTTAC
>NW_022743266.1:344265-371393 GCF_011630105.1 Anneissia japonica | reverse complement strand
CCATTATTTTTATATATAATATATATATATATATATAATTAATAATTAATTTGGATAAATGAATTATAGAATGGATGCCTATGAATATTGTGTTAGCATGTAAATGTTTTGACAAACTGCCAATTTAGTATATAACCTTCAGTGAGCCAGACCAAACCTACATCAATGTTGTAAACCCAATTAGAGACCCCTGATCCCATACAGTAGCAACCGTCTTTAATCAACGTTGAACTTTTGATATATGTAGTCAAAATATATTGATTTCATTATATTGTATGTGTAAAAAGAGATAAGTTTTTTAATTGGATTTTATAAGTCTGATGCGATTTAAAACATTGTGAATAATTGAGAAACGGCAAAGATATGATGTCGCTTTGTGAATTAACAATAACGTGAACTTGATTGCTGTGATGCTGGCGTGGAGGTAGCACTTACTTAGTCATTTCATTTGAATGAGCTTCATCTTCATGTAACCTGTAGTCGGGCAGAGGTTAAGTAATCACATCCAGCACTTTATCCACTTCCACGCTGCACGTCTTTTCAGATTATGTGATGTGTTGTATAAATTAAAACATTGACACCTTTTATATTTTAATGTTATCTTATTTAAGAAAAAATGAATGCTAAAAACCTTTATATTTGGAATCTTAATTTTTAAAATAG
The DNA here is from genome assembly GCF_011630105.1 of Anneissia japonica. Taxonomy (NCBI): domain Eukaryota; kingdom Metazoa; phylum Echinodermata; class Crinoidea; order Comatulida; family Comatulidae; genus Anneissia; species Anneissia japonica. Next base: position 370,730 of record NW_022743266.1, on the reverse strand, counting down.
TTGTTCACAAACAGATAACTTGGAGGCGATGGGTCACCAGATATCACCTCAAATCTGACCTGTAATAAAATTTTGTAGCCAAATTTGATATATTTTTCTTACTATTAGTATTAAGGCACCTTGTGAGGTGTCAACAATACTACCTTCTTGATCAGGACACTCTTCTATAATTCTCCTAGGTGGGACTTTTCCCTCTGAGTTTTCTGCACCAGCCTTGTTGATTTTCACCTCTGCCTTTAATATGAAATATTATTCCATGGTGCGAAGTTTCTCTTCGGCTATATAACTTCTTTAAGTTACTTTTTCTCTGCTCTATCCTTTCCAGGTATGAGCATAAACTAGAATAATACTGTAGTCAACATAACATGTAGTTATTAGAAAAGCAAAGACTTGGATGTGTTTCTTGTTCATGATTTTTTTTTCACACTGCATCATAGTAATTTTCATTTTAACACCATATTTTCAGTTCCTCTGCATTTGTCTGTTTTTCAGGAGGCACTGCTGTTGCCAGAAAGGAGATTATTAAGAACAAGATTCGTGCCATTGGCAAGATGGCAAGAGTATTTACAGTTCTCAGGCAAGTTCTAAAAGAAAGAAGATAAATTAAATCTTGATACACATTCATATACAACTAGACATATCTCTTAAAACAAAAAATGACTTTCATTTAATTTAGGGGGTTTTTCCCTCTGTTCAAGAAACTCGAAGAAAAGACAGATAAAAAGTTTAGTATTTCTTATTCATTTTTTAGAATTTTTTATTTCAGAGAGGAGAGTGAGACAGTTCTTGTGCTCAAGGGGCTAACACCCAGTGGAATGCTCCCTACAGGGGCACTCTCAGGGGGTAAAGCCACCCTACTAAGTGGTAAGTTCACAACTATACGCATACTATAGTTTAGGCAGGGGTTCTCAACTGGCGGCCTGCTGGCCATCTCCGACCCGCAAGTGTGTGTTATGCAGCCCCGCAAGATCAAGATCAAGCTAAAAAATAATATTTCCGTTAGGCTTAGGCCTAGAATTCTAACCGTAATCACTTTGATTGATAGTCTAGCTGGCCTACTGCGATAGCATGGAGGTGCTCTGCTGCCTGTAGTGTTAGTAGTGTGTAGTTCCACATATGGCATAGGTAACTTTCTTAGGTCAAGATGCCCTGTATGAGCAACTAGCGGCTTATTTTTAAAAATTTCCTTATTTAGCAAGGGGAACATCCCCTCCAAAACCCTCCCTGGTTTGCACCTGCAGCCCTCGGATGGCGCAATGCACCAAATTACTTCTCTTGCTCTGGCCATTCAAATCTATTCAATGAACAATTTTGGCCCCCATTGCAATATAGTTGAGAACCCCTGGTTTATGGCTTATAGGCTTAGCAAATTATCCTGTATTCTTAAACAAGCTGTAGTTCTAAAATAGCAAAATGACTTTCGTATTCTTAAAATGAACTTTAACTACAAGAGGTCAAGTAATCTAGAAAAGCCTTGGGCAGTCTGCTAGCTGACTAAATATTTTACTATTAATAATAATACCAACATGTTTCTTCTCATTTAACATTGAAAGTAATTTAATTGAGAAATCTAATCCATGATGAAAGCACTTATATTGAACATTAAAATTTGGAGAAAATGACAAAATTGATGATCTCTTGTGAAATATAGTATGGGAAATTTTTTTTTTTCTGAATTTTAATTTTTTCTTGCAATTGTTCAATGTGATAACTATTACCCAGCTATCTTCTTATAAACTACAATTTACAGTTTAATAGGTTATTACTTCCCACGACATTGCTTTGAATGTGAACGACTGTGTCATTCAAGCATAGCATCTATAACAAAACATTTTTGTTACATTTACAGGCAATAGATAATTTTAGACAAAAAGTGCATTTGTCATAAATGATTTCTAAGAAAATACTTATTCATAATACCTAATTATAGTATTCTTTATCATATTTATGTGAAAAGTTTCATAAAGACTATTTAGTAGTAAAAAACCTCAGGTCAAAGGTCAGTTGATCCTACTGCGGTTTTGACGTCTTCAGAGTTGAAGCTGTTGGAGTAGAAGTCAGTTCTTTTCACTTTACCAAGCTTTCAGATTTCTGGTGCTTTCATAATCTTCTTATTATTCATTGCACAAGATTCTATTTCTTTGGCTTCTGTCTTATTTATAAGTAATTTAAAATATCTTGGTTCATCTAAATGCTTGTACATTTGGGATACATTTATTACTTACTTCTACTCATTAATGGATCTGTTAATATTTTAGTTTTTTAAACATTTGTATGATATTGTGCACATTTCAAAAATCCTCCATGGTTTATTGATAACCATATTGATTTGATTTTTCTCTCCAAATTTGAATGTTATCAGGATTGAAAAAATATTTTCTGTATTTAAATGAGATAACTTAACCAATTAGACATGGTGTAAGCCAATACAAGTTTTAAGTTCATTATATTATATCTCTTACCAAAATTGGATAACAATGGAAAATTAGAATTGATATTTTACCCAAGAACACGAAAGAAAACATTTTTTTTTTTTCAAACCAGAAGTGTGGTCACAAAGAATGTTCAATTCATCCCCAAATACTTGCGTGGGAAATTAATTCATCAATCAAGAATAATAATAATAATAACTACCAAAATTTATTTTGTACTTTTGCCAAGGAATATCTTGCACTATTAATAATACTAATAATTCTCTAGACTTCTATAGCGCCGGTGTCCAATATTCAGTGCTCATGGCGCTTTCGACACCCTGGATTTAAACTTAAACAGAGAACTTAAGTAACAGAAAACATGTTTGCAACTTGAGTAAGATGGGGTTGTCAGGCCCGAATTCAGTCAGTGATTGGTTGGAAATCAGCCATTCATGACCAAATCTGTAACTAAGAGTGGCAGTGTGATTTGAAAAGATTAGACTTCAAACTCATTCGTAATATGATATATGGAATTATTTTTAGTTATATATATATTCATTAAAAAAAATTTTTTTTTTAATTCATTGAATTACTAGCATTCTATATTATCGTCTTTTTTATTGGTAAATTTCCCATTGTCATGCAGTGGTAATTATTGCCTACTCTTTTGAAACTTGCACCATGTTGATTGTTTAATTACTGTAACTAATTAATAGTCGATATTGACAAACTTTCTAACTTTCTGATGATGTTCATATATCAACAAAATATCAAATCAATATAGCATTCTATTTCTTTGGAGTGTGCATATTATTATTTTTTTATATTATCTTTATATATTCAGTGGACCACTTGGTTTTTAAAGAATTTTTGTTTATATACTAATTTAAGTTTTATCATCACATTTTTACTGATTGCTGCAACTGGTTTTTACTTCATTCTCATTTTGATTATTTTACTAATGTTTTTGTTGGTTTTGAAAGACATATTTGTACCTTATTTCTTTGAACCTGCTGCCTGCCATTTATGATGATTTCAAACAAAATAAAAATTGTATTTTTGTTAGCACACCTGCTGCAAAATATAAATGAAAGTAAGCCCATCTCTACCTTGAAATCCATCAATAAAATATCTTCATTTCTTCCTCAAAAGTAAATTGCAAATATTTTCTAATCCGATTACAACATTGCATTTTTTTACAACCACGAGAGATGATCTTGTTATTACCTCATATACTGCTGCTTCATATTTATCAATAAAATTTTAGTTTTGTTTCTCCGACCTAGTTGCTTTTGGCAACAGCATTTTGCTAAACGAGATTAAGTTTTTTTTCCCCACCTTTCTATGACAATGTTGGAAAATATAAGGTTTGATAAATAAGGTATAAAAAAGTCTAATTTTTACTATTTGCATGTGGTGTTCCTTTATTCTTATCTTCTACTACTTTTTCTCTCTTCAACAGCTATCAGCTCCCAGAAGATCAGTGGCTTTGAAGAAGCCAAGGGTCTTGACAAGATGAATGAACGTATGCCTCCCAGGCACCCTGGGGGTATGCCCCATAACAGCATGGACAAGAACCCTTAAAGTTATTGACACCTAGCCTAGGGTAACATGTCAAAAGATTTAGGTTGTATTTGCAGGAGGTGAATGAGGATAATTGGTTTATGCATTCATTTCTGTATTAATATGTTGTCTCTGGTACTCCTTTCCCTGTCAACAGCAATTAACTCTCACAAGATTAGTGGTTTTGAAGAAGCCAAAGGACTAGACAAATTAAATGAGCGTATGCCGCCACGAAAAGAGCCGGTATCAGCAACCCAGCCAGCTAGCGAGGACACTGAACAAGCCTAGGGTATCCCTCTGTCGTCGTCGACAACCATGCTTGTTATCCTGAAAGGCGGAGACAGCTGAATAACAGCCAACAGTCAGCGCGCCACAAAGGAATTCACTGAATCTCTTCTTCGCAAAGAGCAAGCCTTGCGCTTGAGATTGACTTCAATTCTGACTACAATTTAAGTGGTTTTTGAAATCGAGATTCGATGAATCCATTTTCAGGAGGTAATGAGTGCTGCAATACATGATTGAAAATACAGCAGTCAGAGTCTGTAATTATGTGAGATATATTATATATAAGAACTTCAGTATTGCTATATTATATAATATTGCCCTCTATTGTCCATCCCTAACCCTACTCAGAATGTAGATAAAAAATAAATACGCTTTTTATGTTAGAAACGTCTCAACCACTAGAATGATTGAAGCCCGCAGGTTTCGGGCTTACGACTATGCATTCTTTTCCTCCTTGTTATTATACAACTATTATTAATTAACAGATCTCTTGGAAGATTTGTAGCCCTCAAAATATAGCGTTGCCAGCTTTTATGTTCTTCTGCAGTGTCTTGCTAGGTGCCTTTGGTGTATGAATGCATAAATTATGTTCTGTGAAATTTTTTCGAATACCATTGGGTTTACTTGACCTGTATTACAACATGACCATTAGGTAGTGTGATAACAGAATATACTATTTATGTATTTACATGCTTGGCAGTCTTGCAAAATATATTGCCAAAAAAATAAAGGTTTTGGGAGGTGTATCCTGTCTCTGTCTGAAGCTCAACTAGGTGTAGGTATATTTATGGACCTTTTCTGCTAAACTCAGCCATTCGAATATTAGGCAGCTTTCGTTTGCGTGACAGGTGTAGGACCTGAACGTAAAGACGTCATTAGGAAGTTGTTTGCGCATGCGAGAAAGTTAAGTATTATAGGACTCTGTTTGGCCCCAATCTACATCGTGCAGAGAGTGCAGAATTGTAACGGATGAGTGAATCTGTTTCTACGGTTACATCATCGTGCAAATAGAAAGCTCCTTATTGTTGCTAAGGTACCGCAAAACGACAGTATAAACATGTAAACTTGAGTTTTGTGGGGCAGTGCATATATTCCTGGCCCTAAGAATAACACCCTGAAAAGTTCATTGTATTGTGCTAGCATCAGAGATGAAGTTACCCATGTTGATCATAGTCTTTCATTTATCAAATCTGTGCTTTGGTTGTACTCCGAGAAGCTAACAGGGTTGGATGTTAAATGGAAAGTGATTAAACACGTAAATCTAGTGAATTGAACTGATGACACCTGATCAAATGTTTTTCATCGCTTGATACTTCTCTGATGAATGCGTCAGGCTCAAATCACTGAATTTCCTTTCCAGTGAGCTAGAACAAGAACCACACTTTGAGCATTTTAAAATTTTCGGACAGGGTATACCTCATAATCCTATTGATAATAATATTAATATTTGAAAAAAAAAGTTATATGAATAAATTAGCATTATCTGGGTTGATTGAATTTTGATGTCGAGTAACACCTGCCTCAAACAAAGGTGTTTCCTGATTGGCTAAGATTTTCTCAATGTTAGTCAGTGACTGACTAGAACTTTAATCAACAGTTCTAATTGGCTAAGATTTTCTCAGTGTTAGTCAGTGATTGGCTAGAACTCACTTAAGTGATTTCTGATTGGCTAGGATTGATAGTAAGCATTAGGATTAATAACCCTAAGCTGTATCTCAATGTCTTTTTCTTGTAGATACAATATATAGAATATAATAGGCTTGTGGGTAGTGAAGAACAAATCAAGTGTTATGTGTGAGATCGTATGTGGACTCTATTCTGCGTTGAAAGCCAGCAGAGGTCTGCTGATTTCACTATCGAATCAGTGATATATAAGATTGAATAAAAAATCATAAATGTAAAACTTTTTCTACTGACGAATATTGCTGATATTAAAATCTTGTTATTAAGAGTTTAATTATTCTTATTGCTACTATTAATATAGATATCATTGTTCATGTTGCTAAGTTGAATGTTGGTACGATGGATAACAAGTGAATTAAGATTTAAATGTAGACTGTACGCTATAAAGGTTTTGTACCGTATTTTAGTCAATTTCTTTAATCATTTACAAGTTGTAGGAAGTCTGGTTAACTAATAGATGCCAAGAGTGTTGTTATACACTCTTTGGTTGCTGTAGCATTCATTTTTTTGTATCTGATAAATTTTTGTTGTCAATTACAGAGTGACATTTTTTTCCACTTTTGAAACCTTTTTGATGTGAAAGTTGAGCCCTCTATGAGGTATAGATTTGTGTACCTTGACTCCCTAGTTTAGTTAACATTTGGTAGCGGCACACTTAACTTGATGATTTTTTAACAGTAGCAATGAAACGTTAAGGGATTATTATAATTCGACCAATCTATTATTATTGAACATAGTATAATGCATACAGGGTAAGCTACACAAGCTCAGTCAGGCTTGCCTAACTTAAACCCTATCCTCATTTAGATTTCTTTCATGAATATATTTACAGTACTAATCTGTTTGATTTCAAAGATTATGGTTTCTCTTGGATTAAGGGTATGGATTAAGCAATGTCATAACAGGTAAAGTGTTACTGAACCATCAGGTTTGACAGTAATCCTACCCTTCAGATATCATTGGATTAGATTAGATTACAGTATTCTTCGTAAAGGGTGCCAGTTACTGGTCAGTTATAACTCAAAGATTGGACTCAACTATATATGTTAGTATTATATAATTCATATTATGTTAGAAAAAGTAAAATTGAAAAGTATTGTCTGTAGTTGGGAATATATGGGATTATGAATACTTATTAAACCTGCTTTTGATCTGAAATTAACATTATGCTTCTGTAGTGTACGTTTATTTTTGAAAGGCAATATTCTGAAATAATTATATGAGCAAATGCACTGAACAAATATTGTTACAATATGGATTAGTTAACTAATCTGTAAATATGTTAATCCACATATCATAGATTAGGATTTCTTTAACTAAGCTAATCCAAATTGCTTTAACTGCAACAAAGAGCATTCAAAGAGCATTCTAAGATTAATTCTCATATTAATTTTGTGGATTAGAACTCTTAAATCGGTGCTAATCCGTAACATTGATTATACTAGGTAAGTCAGTGTTAACCCATAACATGGATTATCCAAGTTAAGGCAATGCTAATTAACAAGATGTGGATTAACCTAGTTAAAATAAAGCTGATCCTTATTTGGAACCTATACAGTATATAGTGCTAATCCATCATATTAGGGATTAGCCTAGTTAAATATATGGTAATCCATAAGATATATGGATTATTATGAATGCTAATCTGTCTGATAATGGGACAATTATTGGTAAAGGCATTTTCTAGTTTGTTTAAAGTAATATTATTATTTTACTTGTGTTCATTCTGGATTGTACAGTTAAACCGAAGACGCCTATATAATATATAACTATCTTGAGAATTGTTTATTGTAGTTTATGTGATTAAGATATTTTTTTCATTTAAAGAAGAACATGAAAATCTTTTATATTGCCTGTGTGTAATTTTTGACTGTTGAAGATTTTACTTTGTTGATATTTTATAGTTTTTGTTTTTGAGTGCGTGTGTGCAATCTTTTTAATGAAGAAAAATGCAGTTTTTCAAACCGACCGATCATGAATATTCATGTAATGTGACCTCTAAACTTCAGTGAAATTGTTTTTCTCTGCTGAGTATTCTACAAAAAAGGGATACGCAATTAGTATTTAAGGTTTTTGGCTTGGTACGTATTTTATGCATGATAAACGTTCTGTGAGATGTGACTATTGGTACATCAAATTTCACATTCTATTTATCAAAGAAATTAAATGATGTATTTATGCTTTGATATGAAGTTTCTCGATTATTGGTCTATACTTATGTATTAATTATATAACAGAAGCTGAGAGATTTTCTTTACAATAGTTTGCTACAGTTAAACCCAAAATCACCCTTAGCTATTCTGTAAATTGAAAACTAAAATTCTTTCAATATGTTGCAATGCAAAATGTACTGTATTTTCACTTGCTCTTAAGTTGGTTACTAACTTTTGCATATTAGTTGCAATGGTTGTAACGTTAAGTCTGTGATGTATTAATTAGTTTTTATTCCCATTCATTTTGCTTTTATTAACACTAAACTACTGTATCTCTTTTTCTGTTCATTATCGAATATACAGTTAATACATATGTTAGTACATCCACATATTTCAGTTGTTTAAAATTCAACTTTGAGATGCCTTGTTAATGTTAAATCTGTGGACGAAATAGTAACATCTCGCAGTCAATCATTGTACTGTATTCAATATCTGGCAACATTGCCCCAACATGATAGGTATGTTATGACAGCGCCCTCAATGAGCCATGTTTTCTTCTTCTTTTTTTTCTACGCTGAAATCATGTGGTAGCAGCTTAAAACGGAGGACGTTCATATATTTTGTCAGTTAGTACTGTATTTGAGTATACCACTGGATTGTTTAAACTCGATTAGATCCCTTGCACAGTAGACGCCCAAATGGTGGTTATGAAAACTGGCCTAAAATCGTTACGAACTCTTTCATTGTGAGTAATATCAACACAGTTCCTCTAACTTATAAAAATTGTTTGATATTGCTTGATGCGGTAAATATTCGTTTTAAGCTACATTCACATTAGACACGATAACGACATATCATCGCGTCGTTTATATTCTTCAACAGTGAGTGCATTTTTATCGTGTCTAGTGTAAATGCAGCTTTAGAATCATAATACTGTAATTTGACAAAATTGTATTCTATAAAACGCTTCAATTTGATAATGATTTAATGAGCTTTTTCTTATTTATGAAGCGATGTTCAAAAACGATTGACCAGATCCCACGATGTGGGAACCATAGCTAACCATTTGGAGTTGTAGTGATAATTCGGCTTTTTTCATCATTTATCTTTAACGCCGCTGGTTTATGTTGCTCTGCTTTGTGGACTCTATATAATTCTGAATAAACTCAACTTCGAACTTATCCAATCATGTTCTCTAAATCTTTTTTTTCCCTGCAACATTCGTTTCGCTATTAACACGTTTGTCCTAACTCCTCGTTCCGCAACCTTTTTAGCCCACGACCCAAATTATATGCCAAGCATTCTGACGCGACCCATCAAAACATGATTAAAATGTCCGTCGTTTTATGCGTACGAGGGATAGTGGGAAGAACCTCCCTCTTGATTCTTTTGTGAATTGATATTATCACCCACAGAATCACTATGTAAAACCTATAAAAATGAAATAACTTGAATTACTCATTTAACAAAATCACGCAAGTTACCACAGTTTTCAAAAAGTTGCCAGCGAATTGTGTTATGCGAAAATTTAAAAATGTTTTCTCATTATAACTTGCAGCTGAAAGCCTAACACACTGAAATGAACTAAACTAATTCTTAAGTTGTCATACCTGAAGTACAAATGTTTTGATAGTATATTTTTAACATGAAACTGTGATAACCCACGCATGGCAAAAGTAAACAGACGCACTTGTCGCACTATTGCACTTTCGTTTACTGTAATTTAATTTCGTTTGTTTTTGTCGTGTTAAGTAAAGTTTTCACGATCTGAAGAGATAATGCGACCCATCATTTTTTTTTTCGCGATCCAAACATTGGGTCGCGACCCATAGGTTGCGGAACGGTGTCCTAACTCATGCATTCATTTAAATTCACAAACTCCTTCAACTTTGGGTTCCTATCTAAGAAAGCTAAAAATTATCAGTACCATTTGAAAATGGTGGTAGTAAATAAATGATAGATACCGGTATGGATTAACGTGATAGAAGCGTATATAGATGAACTAACAAGAGAGATGTATGGTACCTACTGTATGCAAGTTATTATTGGAGAGTGATAAATTAGAGTTTACAGAAATTGAGAGGGATGGATGCGAATCTTCAGAGGTATAGAGCGTGGTAGAATTAAGATACAATATTTCATTTGTTACATTTTTAATAATAATAATAATATTATTATTATTTAGTGTAAAAGAAATTAAATAATTTTCATATGCCTATATTATACATAGTTTCTCCTAAAAAATACAGTGCCACAGGTTTGATGATAACTGCAATTCTATTTTCTGAAAACTATTTTAAAGCATTTTTACCAAACACAGAGTTCTTAAATGGGTCTTGAATTACTAAATTTTCTGACAGAACCCCTTTTCAAAATTAAATAGGCACAAATTTTACCCTTCTCTTCATTCAAGGTAATATAAGATAAACTTTATTGTGATAACAATGATGATATAAGGTAGTACTGTATAATACATACTCCAAGTATTGAAATGCACGCCATCGTGTCATATTCAATATTTCGACATTAATTATGTTATCATCAGAAACGAAAATTATCCATATTTGCAAGCTTATATGCACAAGTACCAAAAGTGTTTGACCAATCAAAACATAGTAGGTGACATAGTTATGAATAAACTAAAGATCAAAGCATTATTACATTACTGATCACAGCTAACTACAAGAAAAAGAAAGCTCCTTGAAGCTTTCGGCCAATTTTGCAAACTGTAGCTAGTATTAGAAAATATTAGACCTAAATGATGACAAACATTTGGGATGGACAGTCTATTTCAGTATAGTAATCGCTGCATATGCATGAGGAAAGTTTAGTCAAAGAGGTCTGGACATGGTTCTTTTCCCAGATGTAAAGTTGTCTGAAGCTGCTTTGGTAACATTACGAGAGTAGGGGTGGCGTCAGCGGGGGCTGGGGGAGGGGTCCCCGTCAGGGAGAGCTCCCCCACCTCGGTCGGGGAGAAGAACAACCACAATTCGTCGTGGTGAAAAAATGAGCATTTGGCGTTTACACAGTAGGCCTACGGTGTCGTCGTCTTCGGTTAAGTGCGGTCATTCAAAAAAGTAAAAAAGTTAACACAATGAGTAATACATTTATTAAATGATTAAAACACATACTACTATACAAGGGCGTCGATCCGTTGTGAAAAGTGTGGGGGAACGAATTGCAAAATAAGGAAACCTCGGGCCGCAGGCCCTTGGCGGTAGCCAGGGGGTCACCCGGGGCCTTCACTGGGGGCCCTTGGCGAAGCTCCCATTAAGCTCTGGCGTCTTTTCAAAATACAGGGGTGTGTCCAGGAATTCCAAAGAGGGGGCCCAGGGAGGGACTTATACAGATGGAGTGTACACCACCTCAGCCCCACCATGGTTGGGGCTGAGATAAGAAAGGTTATGATTATGGCACCTCAGTTGGTTGGAAATGTACTCTCAGACTTAAATTTGAATATAATTTTCTTTTTCCGCCACTTTTAAATGTTTGAAAAAAAAAAAAAAAAAAATAGGGAGTGTGGGCCGGCTGGGTCCATTTGAACCTGCCACTGAAATACTCATCATATATATATATATATATATATATATATTTGTAATTTATCCAGATAATCATAATCATAATCATGCCCGCTTGCATATTTCATGCAAACATTCATAAAAATAATGATTTATTATCTACTGATTAACTTGTGACGTATTTGAACCATGAAAAACAAATGATAAACCATGTTCCTTCATGGATAAATATAAAACACTGTCACTCCAGTTTTATCTTTGCACAGTTCTTTTAAAATCATTGAGAGTTTTTTCCTTTTCTCCTCTTTACAATATTTCACAAAAATAAAAGGTCATTTACTTAATTTATCATTATCATGGCAGGGACGGATCCAGAAATTTTTTGACGGGGGTGGGGGAAATGGTTTTATGGTTAAGGCTGAGCAAATTTTAAGAATATGACCCTCTAGACACTCGGTAATGGCACTGTCAGATTTTAGAAATGCTTTTTCAAAGCAGTCTCCTCGACAAAATTATTGACTTACCGACGGGAGATCTGCTCCCCCAGCTCCCTTAGAATTTAGAGTAAATTTTAAGAATATGCCCCTCTAGACCTCGGAAATAGCACTCTCATATGGTAAAGATGCTTTTCAAAGTTGGACGTCCCCTGTGACCCCCGCTGGATCCGCCCCTGCATGATGTCATGGCGAGATTGCGTCAAGTAACATCGGAGTTATTACTACTTAAATCGTGTCAAAGGCTGTATATTGTATAAAACGGTTATAAAAATTCAATTGACTACCGGTATAATTCTTTTGAAATCAGGAAAAACAGGAATCTATGTATGCAGATAAATTTGAAGACTAGTATATACGGGCCTTAATAATATACAAAAAGAATAAATTGTGTATATTGTGCACTTTTGAGTTCGTAAAAATGTTGGCCTAATAGGTTTACACGCTTCCAATTTTAAAAACGTACAGTAGTACATTGTTTTTATAATAAATTTAGCCTCTGATAACCATTGCATCCATAAAATCGATGTAGTGGTTACTGAGATGGTTACGAAGTGTACTAACTTGTACCAAATAAAAATTGCATAAGTTGATGTATGGTCAGTATTTTAGTGGTTTTATGGTTAGCAAGTTTCACTTTCGACATTGATTACGGTACTACATGTAAAATAGTGCACTGTCAAACAATGCTGTCTATGCATGGATGTATAAAATTAGGATGGTTTAAGGAGGGTATTGCAGTGTATCTGTACATAAAACCAGCTCTTCATGAAGCACGATAAGGAAAAGCCAGCCGGATCATGGCCGGGTCTACACACAAGATTTTATCTTTATTTTGGTTGCGATTGGAAGAGATATTTTTGGGTGCTGAATAATAATTAGATGTATCTATGAAGCTAGCTTGTCAGAGCGAAAAAATTGTGTACCGCCTTTAAGGAGTAGAACGATTTAAAAAAAATCATCCCCACAACCACCCCTTTACTCTTGCAAGTGTCGCTACAAGTTCCGGCCTTTGTAATCTTCAGATTGTCATATATACTGTGAATATTTGGATTGACAATTTCGCATTCATATCTCCATCCTTGTTAAATGGGAAAAAATGCTGAAAACACACATCAAGCAAAGTTTGAAATTTGTCACGGAAGACACAAATAATTGTGACCTATGACGTAATGTCTGCGCGTTTTGATTGGCTTAGAAGATGCATGCAATTAGCTCAACTTACTTGCAACTTTTAAGGGGAGTTGGTCCCCATCCATGTTTCGACCGCAATGTAATTTCATATGCAAACATAATTCATGAAAGTTGTTGAAATGGGCTGTATAAATGACCCAGGTTTCAACGAAAAATTGCTGTACAACCTGAGTAGGCCTACAGTACTGTATATCTTATAACAAAATACCGGTATCACTGTAACGTCTGAATTGAATATAATACAAACTCGAGTGAACGTGCTTTTGTTATAATTTAAGAAGTATGAGAAAATTTATAAGATTTTCGGCACACGATGTAGGTAAAGTAATGTAAATACATCAAAGACAATTAAGTTTTATTTCCCGTGGTACAATACAGATTAATTAGATCTAGCCGAAAATCGCTGATAAAAGATCATTGGAATGTTATGATGAATTTAAATTTACTAAAGAGTGTCATTTCCGGTCAGTTTGACGTACTAATTCCACAAACCATGGTGGGGCTGAGGTGGGTGTGGTCTCACGAAATGTCCCCTCCCCGCACCCACCTTTCAAAACAGATCTGGATGTGTTAAAATTGTATGATTGCAAAGTCTTGCATGCGTGACTGAACTCATGGTAGAAGAAGAGTCTCATTAATTGTTAAATCATAGAGGGAAACACAACTAAACTTAGTTATTTTGAAATACGTCAATAAAATTCGTACTTAATTTAACCAAAGAACAGTGCTCATAAAATACATTTCGATCGTCCTACAAATAATGCAAGTCAGGACTCTTCCCTGTCGCCAAGTTTTGTCAAAGCAAAACGATTCAATAATGAAAAAAGGAAAACATCAAAAAGGTATAAAAAGAAATCAGACAGTCCACAAAGCATGAACAAAAGGAAAAGAAATACTGTACATATAAAAAAGATCATAGGGAACATTGGATAACCATTTAAACCTGAAGGTTTGTTTCCAAATGGGCCCTGCCCGCCCCGAACGCCATGCCTGGATTGTATGTATTGGGGCTTTGGAGAGGTTCCGATAGATTACACTGACTAATGTAAAGTTTGAAGACTCCTTTAAAGTTTTATTTTCAGTACATCTTCGACTTAAAAATGAGGAACATTTTCGATTTTCTTTGCGGGGGGAGGGGGTGGGGTGGATTAGGGGAGACGTTAGGTGGGTACAATCTCACTCGCTAGATACGGGTCTGATATCTGGCTTTAATGCAATGGTGAACATGACAGTAAGGTAGTGGGCGGCAACGGCGGAACGTTTTTTAAAGTGGTGTGGGGGACATGTATAGTATAGAGTGTCCACCCGCCTCAGCCCCACCGTGGTTGGGGCAAAGGTAGAAAAAAAATATGATTATGGCACTTCAGATGGCTGGAAATGGCACTCTCAGATTTAAATTTAAGTATAAAATTTTCTGTTTCCTCCATCTTTTTTCATAATTTTGAAGAAAAAAAAATAGGCTAGGAGGGTGCGTGCCGGCTGGGCACCGCCACTGTTTAATATAACATTCTACCTAGCCTATCTTTTTTTTTTTTTTTTACAAATGACTAATTCGTAATTTCAGTGGCGCTGTTGAGATGGGCAGTGCAGCCAGTGCAAAGCACTGGGGCCCAGGTTATTAGTGGCCCATTCATAAATAGGCTGAAAAATAATCATTAAAACTATTTTCCCACTTAGGCCTTGTTTTTTTTTTTAAAGGAAAACTGCAAATGGGCCTGTCAATAATATTTAGGTTTTTTGAAGAGTAATTATTGATTATTTGTTTCATTCATTTTACGTGCCACCAATTTTTATGATTAGGCTAGTTGAACTAGCTGTTGAGACCGCATAGGCCCCTTCTGATATAGTGACGATCAGTTTATTATTAGTATTTCTATAGCGTAGGTCATTAGGGGTAGAGGCATTAGGAGTAGAGGGTGAAAAGATAAGAAAATCTTCTACAATGAATTTTCTGAAAACGTGAATCATTATATATTTCATAAAGCATTTGATACTGTGTGGTATGACAAATTACTAACTACAGCAAGGCTGGTATGAGAGGTAAAGTGTGGATGACCTTACGCCCAAGTAAATTGTATAAAAATGTTATAGACTAGGACATCGGATACTGATGTATTTGAGTGTCAGGGGAGTTAAACAGGGCTGTGCTTTTTTAATGATCATTTTTCTATATACAACAATGAGCTAGCAAATGTGAATGGGTCCAAAGCACAAAAATAGGTTGTTTTCTTAAGATTAAGTTTCGAAAATACTGTGATTTCCTTGACGACTGAAAGAGTTAAACCGGGCTGTTGTTTTTCTCCTATAGGCCTATACAACAATGGGCTAGCAAATAATTATGGTGGGCTCACAGCAATGTGGGGTAGACCTATATACCATGCTGTGTAAATAAAATGGATTGTTTATTCTACGGAAGCAATTTTAAATTGGAAGCAATTCAAAATTGCCAATGTCTAAAGTTTGTCTATAGGTCTACTTGGTAAAGATACCATCTGCACACCTCGAACATAAATAATGAACTACAGTACTCGATAATTATTTCATGTAAGACATATATAATGAAGATACCGAAAACAAGAATTGAAATTTTAGCAAAGTGAATGGCCCAACTATTGGCCTATTAAATTCATTTCAATTATAAGGAAATGTCTGAATGTTTTAAATATATTGGAATAAATGTATCGAAATTTTGTGTAATAACTACAACTCTTTTAGTGTCTTCTACTGTATTTTAATATTTTAGGATATTTTAATGTATTTTATCGTATTTTAATGTATTTGCATTTTAATTTTTTTTTAAATATGCACCTTTACTGGTCTCTTTTACGGTAGACCTATTTTACTCTATTTCAATGTACTTTTACCGTATTTAGTGTATAAGTTTTTTTAATGCACAACAGTTATCACGAGTGCCACTGATAAAAACGTGCAATCAAAAAATGATTATTAGTACCTAATCATTATTTGAATACTTTAAAATCAATATACGGCTCATGAAAATTTTAAACGTTCGGAGCTTTCAGGGATTGCCGCAACAGAGGGAAAATTTGCGGCTCTCAACAACCCACTCCCGTGACGCTTCACATTAAATGCCCTGCAATTAATATAGCACCGGAGCCCGTTCTCCCAGCTACCCACTGCTACAGCTTTTAAAAAATGAAATTATTGTTTTAGTTAAATTAGATAGAATTTAAATGTGGTTATTACGTTAGTTTGGTGGTTTACTGTTAGCCAATCAGTTACACTATTACATCTTATAGAACGTCGCACCATTAGTGCCTACCTTCGCCCAGAATTTACGCAAGGCGGTCGAGCGATTCCATTGTTTCCTTTATGCTCAAGGATAGGAGACCAGCCCCCCACCCACCACCAGGTAAACAAAAGTGAAGTGGAAATTGGATTGGATTTTTTCGGTGCAGTACACCGAGAGACAATCCCCTACTCTCCCCTACGAAGAGTGTACTGCGTTCTTTAACGTGCACATGGGCCATAATGCACACGAGACCAACGGCTTAAACGTCTCATCCGGAAGACGGTGCGCTATTGTAACTTGTATTTCAGCCTTCAAACTGAAACACAAGGAGAGGCAGCGATGGGAATTGAACCGGGACCTAGAGATCTCCACGGTTCAGCGGACACACAGTGGCTACCACCAGATTAGCCGACTATATGGCCCCTGCCCCCACACTCCGCCCCCCCCCACTTCCGCCACAGTTGGTGGGCTGAGTGGTGTTGAGGAAGGCATATAAACACATGGTAGTATATTTTTTAAGGTAAGTACATTTCCATGATAAATAAAAGGCGTCACGATAAAATTACACCTACGTTAAAATTTAAATCACTATAACCTTTAAAGTTTATTAAATTAAAACTAGCATTTTTTCTTCTTCAAAATTCAGAACAGAATTGAAAAAATTCTGTATGCTTATTATCATAATATTTACGATAATAGACTTATGATACTTAACGTTGTGAACTAGATTTTGTACAGATGGCGTCTAGCTGTCGGCTGACTGAGCCGATTCCACACGTGGATACACTGCAGAAGGCGACCCCCATCCCAACGACCCAGCGCCCGCCTCCTGAGCGCTGGGCGCGCCACCCACATCAGCGGTAGCGTTTGGCCCGGCCCGCCTTGACGAAGTGACCTACCTCGACCTTGCTCATACACTTTATAATAAAGACCTATCTTATGTTATACATTACCGTATTGAATACTGAATTAATTTATTGTTCGAACATAAAAGAAGGAATTGCATTTGAAAACTGGCCAACATTTAAAATTCCAGCAGTGAATACTAAAGTAATGTAGGCCTATATTAAAACCGATGAAAATTTTAAATAGGGGCCTATATTAATTTGTGCAACAGAAATCAAATTTATACACAAGACAAACAATACATTAAGAAGTAAATAATATAATAATTATTAATTATTATCATTTGAACCAACTAACAAACATTTAGCACAGCACTGAATATTAAAAAATACTACAATTATTATAAACGATGAAAATTTGAACATGAGTGAAAAGAAGAGGCCTACCCATAATATAGCCTATTCAGCTCATCGCTTATATTTGAAAAGTTAACACAATGAGTAATACATTTATTAAATGATTAAAACACATACTACTATACAAGGGCGTCAATCCGTTGTGAAAAGTGTGGGGGAACGAATTGCAAAATAAGGAAACCTCGGGCCGCAGGCCCTTGGCGGTAGCCAGGGGGTCACCCGGGGCCTTCACTGGAGGCCCTTGGCGAAGCCCCCATTAAGTTCTGGCGTCTATAGCCTTTTTTAAGTCTTATCAAAGTTATTTTAAGAAATATAATTAAAATTTATTTCCACACTACATTTTCAAAATATAGTGGTGTGTCCAGGAATTCCAAAGAGGGGGCCCAGGGAGGGGCTTATACAGATGGAGTGTAGACCACCTCAGCCCCACCATGGTTGGGGCTGAGATAAGAAAGTTTATGATTATGGCACCTCAGTTGGTTGGAAGTGTACTCTCAGACTTAAATTTGAATATAATTTTCATGTGTATAAGAGACAGTATATATACGGTATACATTACAGGATTGTTATGCCACTTGGTATAAAAGAAGCAGGTTCTAAGAATAGGATATGGGATTCTAAGATGGATCTAAAAGTTTTATAAGAAACATTGTCGCTATTTTTCAAAATACATTTTGTGATGTATACCTGATAGCATTTTGACCCGTTATTTGCCTTAAGCTCTATCTACACTATCACATTTAATTTGACAATCAACTGTTGCATGTCCTTATATAGTCATGATGTGCCTATTTATGGTCATGCTCTGCTGTTGTTATCATGACCATATTTAGGCATGTCACATGTTTTGTCAAATATAATTTAATAATGTGAACAGGGCTTTATATACCAGTATGTACATAAGTATATGTATATATAATAAGGTATTTGTATATAAGTACAATATGGAAAATCATGCAACTGTGCTATAGCTCTATTTCTGGTTGTTTACTAAGGCCTAAGTTTAAAATTATGATGTTACTTTCCAAACTTGTATGATCTTTACCACGGATACCTCCATTTTTCCCACTCCCACAACATTCTTGTTTTCAGGTTGTTTACTATAAGGCCTAAGTTTAAATTTTAGCTGTTGCTTTTCAAACTTGTATGATCTTTACCACGGATAGGCCTCAATCCATTTTCCCATTCCCACAACATTCTTGTTTTCAGTATTTTGCCTTTTAATGTTAATAATCACATATTATATTACAATTTTAATCAGTACTATCAAAAATACTAAGATCAATGTATTCCTGTCGAAGACGTTTAACAAAATTACGATCTCCAGCATATAGAGATTTACAGAATTTATTTTCGTCTTCAGTTCGATTAGGTGGTATTCTGTTTCTAAGTTCATTATCGATCGTATAATACTGTTTCACACATAGTTCGGTAACTTCTTTTTGTCGTATTCTAAATTGCATCAATTCTTTGTCAAACCTTTCCCGGTTTTTCTGTATCCTATTCCATAATGATTTATTAAAATATTCATATAATTGTGAATCAGCGAAGTTCCATTTCCTGATAGATTTCCGAAGTTCTGGATCCATTTCATATCTATCATTCCGTGCGCCTTTTGCGATGTATACTATGTCGTCAAATTCCAAACACAATAAATTCTTTAAAAGAACAAGCGACTCGTCAAAGTATTCCATTATCATTACTAAATCGAACCCTCTGTCAATTTCTCGAATTTTATCTCGAATAGCAACAGATGTTTTATAAAGACTTGGGTCTAGCCCAAGATCATATAGTTGTCCATTTCTTGCTAGGTGTACCATAGATGTATTAGTATAGCTTTGACTCATATACGCTCTCGGTTTTTCCATGAACTTGACTAACGGTTCCGCGGTATTCTTAAGGCCGAATGTGTCAGCCATATCAAAGTATGCAAAAGCCGACTCCAGTTGAGCTACCGGTTCTCTTAAAATTGTTACAAACTTAGCTTTTGGTACCACTGAGTCCATTTCTGCACGATTATACCTTGCATGGTTTGTGATGATGTTATAACCGGTTATGGTCTTTCCGTTCACAGTAACCCCAGTTTGTATTTTAACAACCATATCTCTATTGAACAGGTCTTTGATTGGGAAAAGATGTCCGATTTTAGGTAGAGCAAAGATTAGATTATGACTTTTTCCATATCTTTGAAGCATTGTCGCAACTGTTGTACTACCAGTTTTGTGGGTTTTTATGAAAACTATCTGCGTAGCAGGAGAGCACGTTGATGAAATTTGCGTTTGTAGGTACCTTGCATCTTGGTTAGATTCACCATCTCCACTGGAGGATAATACAGTTCACAGTTAGTCAGATTATATATTGAATAAACTTTCACTTTAAAATATACCAAACATTAACAGTTGATTAGTGCTAGGATTAGATGCGATATGTTTTAAAGAACCAGCTAATCAATAAGAGAATTTACCAGATATGCTTATTCCTACTATTTTGGAAAAAAAAGACGACTCACTTTTCTTGTGGCTTAATGAGACCTAATTCAATGTACCGCTGTCGGAGATCCTTAACAAAATGCCCATCCCCCTTGAAAATCCTTTTACAAAAACGAACTTCATCTTTTAAACCATTTAATGGAATTCGTCTCTTAGTTGATCCATCATTTAATGTTACGTGTTCGACGCACTTTTCTGTAACCTCATCTTGAAGCTTTCGGAATTCTTTAAGTTCTTTGTCAAACTGTTTTCTATTTGCGTTAATTTTTTCCCAAAGTGTTTTATTAAAGTGGTTATACAACCTGGCATCATTGCGGTTCCACCTTCGCATTTTTTCACGTAGTTTAGGACTTATGTCATATTTGTTTTGTTGTTGTCGCTCACCTTTTTTAATATATATAATATCTTCATACTCTAAACACAATACTTGTTTAAGTAGTATTAATGATTCATCATAATATTCCATAATCATTATTAAATCAAACTCGTTCTCCAGTTGACGGATTTTATAATCTACTTTAAATCTGTCACTGTGGAATTGATGATCTAATCCAAGATCGTACAGTTGTGCATTCAATGATAGATGCGACATGAAAAATGGTGTCTCAAAATATGCTTTCGGAGTTTTCATAAACATCTCAAAGGCATTTGGCGTATTCTCCAATCCCCACCCATCAGCCAAGTGAAAGTATGCGAAGGCTGATTCGAGCTGGGTCGTCGGTTCTCTTAAGATGGTAACAAATTTTGCATTCGGGATCACTGCGTCCATTTCCGGACGGTTATATCTTGCATGGTTTGTAAGGATGTTATATCCATTTATTATATTTCCGTTGAATGTAATTCCACGCGGTATTTTGGTGACCATAGTCCTGTTGAATAATTCAGTTGTCGAAAATATATGTGTTTTTTTGGGAAGAGCAAATACAAGTGAGTGCTTCTGACCATATCGTTCAAG
The DNA here is from genome assembly GCF_011630105.1 of Anneissia japonica. Lineage (NCBI taxonomy): Eukaryota > Metazoa > Echinodermata > Crinoidea > Comatulida > Comatulidae > Anneissia > Anneissia japonica. The sequence goes on along the minus strand of NW_022743266.1, from coordinate 349,467 downwards.
TATTGTTGCAGTTGTTGTACTGCCTGTCTTGTGTGTTTTTACAAAAACTATCTTCTTCGCTGGTGTACATTTTTGTTGGTAATCGGTAGTTGCACCCAATCTGCTGGCGCTGGGAATTCTTACCAATCTGCAAAAGAATTGATGGAAAAGTAGATACGTCAAAGTAATTTCGAAGATACGCTATGTAATGTTGTAATGTATGATAATCAAATGAATTCGTAATTTAAATTTGCAGATGAAACATTTGAAACAATTTGATAAGATTAACTAAATGAATTAGCAACATGAACAAGATCAGCTAAGCATTCTATTGCAAAGGTTTCATTGTAGATGATAATAAATATTGTAACAACAGTAAAATAATAAATAATAATATAAACAGTTTATGTGGTGTTCACTGATGGTATGAAACCAAATCCTATTGGCGTGATACTTCTTTGCAGACTATCAATTACGACACAGATCCGGATCCAGTACTCACAGATTATTTTAAAGAAGCTCCTACAAAGCTTTCGTTACATAGGCCTATTATGTGTCTTATTATTATTACTAAATTAATATTTTAAGGTTACATTTTTTTGGCAAGCACAATGCAATATTCAATCCTTCTAAAATGTATTAACACGTCGTCTGCCAGACCTTTTCTTTAGGTTTCTTCCCGTTTGCCAGAACAAGTATAGGCATACATGTACAAACAATCTTTTTTTTTAACTAGTCATATATCATCGAAATGGTGTGTCTAATAAATTGGCGGAAAAATACAAGGGAATGAGTAAACTAGTCGCGGGTACTGGGGAAGCAGTGGCGTATCTGGGGGAGGGCGCGGGGGTGGCGCCCCCTCCCCCAATAAGGTTTTATTGAATTGAATTGAATGGTAATACCCTATAATACTATAGTATTAATTTTGTATGTTTGAAAAATGTTTAAAAATATAAACGAAATAAGAGCATTTTAAGACTGAATCAGCATTAAATAAGAACACTGAGCCTGGCCAAAAAATAGTTAAAAATTTAGCCTTCAGTTTATCTTATTACACTAATAAATATCGTAGGAATAACTACTTCCTTAAAATTAAGTAAAATAAAAAATTATAATTTAATAAAATGTATAATTTAATATTATATATGAGAAGATGTAAAGGGAATTCTGGAAGGGGGTGGGGGCTGCAGTCACACTTATAGATCTTATCCTTTAGCCTTCAGTTTATCTTATTGCACTAATAAATATCGTAGGAATAATTACTTCCTTAAAATTAAAGTAAAATAAAAAATTAAAATTTAATAAAATGTATAATTTATGATTATATATGAGAAGATGTAAAGGGGAATTCTGGAAGGGGGTGCGATTGTCCTGGGGACAGTCCGGGGGAAATGTTATGGGGAGGGGGAATTTCATGGGGCATCCAACCTATAACCGCCTACACTAAGTCTATGAAGAATTTTTAAAATTTTAAATGGTTAATACAAGGAATATGGTCCCGGAATGCTGCAGTCACGCTTATAATCTCTTAAGTATATCGTATCCGGATTTACACAATACAGAATGAAGGTAGCTCATATGAAGCCGATCGCTGGTGAATCCATGAAGCTTCCATAGTCAATTTAGTATAGTCAATTTTTCGTGTTGCAATTACTTCTGGTTTAATCAGACTGGAGGAATTCAAAGGATTTTTACTTTATCTGTGGGCATTGTAATTGCATCAGAGGATAATAGGTACTAGCCGAATTCATTTGTTATCCTATCAAAGAGCTGGTGAACTTTTCAGCCGGCCTACCACCATAACGATCACTCCCAATGGTAGAATACTACAGTAACAATAACACCAGCATTAGGCCTACCCTTTTAAATAACTTCAATTATTAGTAAATTGAAGTTTAAATTATATATTTGTAATAATTTGAAAGTACACATTTTAAAGTAAAAATAGTTTATATTTCATTTTATATTTATTCAACTTCTATTTTTAAATTAAGTAAGTTATATAGATCCCTATTTATTTACTACTGAAATATATACTGAATGGTCATTTTCTTGTAACAGTTTCATTTTAAATAATCGAAATAATAATATAGAAATAACATTTAAAAAATAATACTTTAAACATAAAAGGTTTTTTATATCAATGATCATAACTAAATTAAGATTGTTTCTAATATGGGTGTTCCACACCATATAATAATAATAATAATAATAATAATATTAATAATAATAATAATAATAATAATAATAATAACAATAACAATAATAATAATAACAATAACAATAACAATAACAATAACAATAACAATAACAATAACAATAACAATAATAATAATAATAATAATAATTATTATTATTATTATTGAAGATGATCATCTTGATCATCATCTTCATCATCATCATCATCAGCATCATCATTACCGGTATTATGAGATCAGTTGCAGCGCCTATAAGAATGCCATTTCCTGGAAATCAGAGGTACATATTTTTTAAATTTGCTCTAAACCAGGTGGAGCTGATATCAGAAATGTGAACCCCTGGCGGGTAACATGATGTATAAAGTATAGGGGGTGGAAACAATTAAATAACTTGGTTGCTGAGGGGATCGGAATAGAAACATGCAGTCGCTGGTGATTACACTACAAAATAGAACAGCCGTACTGTCGTCTTTCTCCACCCGACTTATTAATTAAAAAATGAAAAAAAAAAACACTTTACCTTGACGTCAGGATATTATTAGAAATTAATAAAAATACCACGACTAATAAGCACGTCAGAGAAAACAAAAACACCACCTTCAGTTTCATGATAAGGACTTGTTCTAAGCATTATATAGTCACACTATGGGTCATAGGACAAAACGTAAATATTTAATTATGATTTTTTAAATCTAATAATAATAATAATAATAATAATAATAATAATAGTAATAATAATGTGATTTTCATAACAACCTATTTTTGTGGGGTTTAGCAATTAAAAGTTAAAATTGACCACAACTAAATTACTTTAGTATTAAAAAATACATGATTTTTGTTGATTAATTGATTAAATTTTTGATATTATTTAACATTTAAATAAAAAATTTATCTATAAATAATCATGTAATTCCTACAAAAAGTAAACTATAGTCTAAATGGCAATTTATTTGATGTTAGATTTTATATAAAAACTCAATTATTTCAGTTTAATAATGCATTTTTAAATATCAATTTTGATACAGAATTTATTATTGGGGCCATTTTTACCTACCTGTCATTTTGGGCCATTTTTACCGGGCCATTTTTACTAGGGCCATTTTTTTCTACATTTGCATCCCACTATATAAAAAGGGCGATCGTAGAGATCTTAATAATTACAGGGTAATTACACTTAACTCTTGCATTTTGTAAGATCTACAATAGTATTATCTCCAAGACGGTCTCAAATTTCCTTAAGGAAAATGATCTATTGTCTGAAACAAAAAGTGGGCTTTCGAAAAGACAAAAGATGCGAAGACCGCATCTGCCTAATTGCCTGCCGTCAGGCTGAAGGATAAAAAGACCTATTTATGGCCTTTCTTTCTTTCTTTCTTTCTTTCTTTTTTCTTCTACTTCTTTTAATTGAAAAGCTGTAATAAAAGGTACCCTACTTAACATAATATAAAAATTATATAAAAATGTTAAAGGAAAGGTTTGGGAGCCTCGAAACAGATAATATTTAACAGGCCTATCCTAGAAAGTGTAAAACAAGGATGACCATTGTCTCCTATTTTTTTTACAATGTATATCAATGAACTAAATAGATTAATCAAAAGCCGAAATTCTGGTCAACTTTAAACACAGGCCTTTGCAAAATTATGTAAAAGTAGTTTAGAGTAGTAAAGAAACAGTAGGTCACTTTGTTCTTGAATGCTGTAAAGTTAATAATATTAGAGATTTCCAGGAACCTAAAAATGAACTAATGTATACAACCTTGATAAATTTTGGGGTATATTTGCTTCAGGCTTAGCAAATTTTAGACACCATCTTTTCTTTGATGATCTGTCTATCCATAATGAATTTCCCCTTAAATACAATTTGATTGATTCTGTTTAAAATGATGCCTGTTTTATTTTCGACAAATATTGTAAAAAATACCTTAAATCGCTTGAATGAAGCGTAATGCGCACAAGACCAATGCTATCTTATAGAATATCTGTTGAATTGACTTTGATTCTTCCCTAAACCCTTAATTAAAGTAAGCCCAAAAAATAAAAAAATAAATAAAAAAAAAAAAAAAGAAAAGAAAAAGAAAAGAAAAGAAAAAACAAGAAAAAAAAAAAAACAAAAAAAAACACAAAACCCCAAAACCCGACATTCCGGTACTTTTAAATGACTACTGTGTACAGATTTTTGTGCAGCTCAGTGTGTTCCATTACATTTACAAACTTAATGATAAATAAAACTTGTGAGATATGCAAATAAGTATAAAACATTACAGTAACTTGCTTGGTTTTGTTTCATATGCTTTTTCTTTTCTTTTCTTTTTTTTTTTTGTGTAATTTTAGTGCAAGATGTTTTTGAACATTCTTTTTGCTTTCCTTCGTTTATATTTTGTTCTTGAGTGCACAATCAAAGTGATGGGTGCCACTAATCTGAAAGTTAACCCAATAAACCGCATCGTACCCGTGTAGCCCATTTAGTACAGTCTATTATTTTTGTTGCAATTACTTCTGGACTTAATTCAAAAGACTTTCACTTGTTATAAAGCCTTACTCTGTAGAGGTGTTGTTATCAGATGATAATAGGTAGTCGAATTCATTTGTTATCATATCAAGGAGCTAGTGAACCATTCAGCATGCTTACCACCACCACGACACTCCCACACTATGGTAGCAATAACACCAGCATTTATACGCTTTTGAATAACTTCAATTTAATAATTGAAGTTTAAATTATATATTTGTAATGATTTGACAGCAAAATTTGTTTATATGTTATTTTTATACAGCTTCTGTTGTTAATTAAGAATATGTTTATAAATATTCCTAGTCACTTATGAAACTTAAATATAATATATTGAATGCCATTTTGTTTTGTAATATTAGGCCTACATTTTAAATAATTGATATAATAATGTAAAAATAATATTCTAAACCTTATGGGGTTTTCGTTTATATCAATGACCATAACTAAGTTAACAAGATTGTTTCTAATATGAGTGTTCCAAATAATAATAATAATAAATATAATAATAATAATA
>NW_022743266.1:273326-344251 GCF_011630105.1 Anneissia japonica | reverse complement strand
ATAATAATAATAATAATAATAATAATAATAATAATAATAATAAATATAATAATAATAATAATAATAATAATAATAATAATAATAATAATAATAATAATAATAATAATAATAAATATAATAATAATAATAATTATCAACATCATCATCCTGGATAGATGAATCTACATCAGTCGAACATCATCATAATCATCATCATATTATTATTATTATTATTATTATTATTATTATTATTATTATTATTATTATTATTATTATTATTAGTAGTAGTAGTAGTAGTAGTAGTATTACTATTATTATTATGAGATCAGTGTCGCGGCGCCTGTCGGGTAACTTAAAGGGAATGGAAACAATTAAAATCTGTAACTGGGTTGCTGACGGGATCGGAATAGAAACATGCAGTCGCTTGTGATTACACTACAAACTAGAACAGCCGTACTGTCGTTTTTCTGCACCCAACTTATTAATTACAAAAAAAAAAAAAAAAAAAAAAACACTTTACCTGGACGTCAGGATATTATTAGAAATGAATAAAAATATCACGACTAATAAGCACGTCAGAGAAAACAAAAACACCAGCGGTCCCTTCAGTTTCATGATGACGACGTGTTCTAAGCATTATGCGTATTGACGACGCTAAAGTTATCTTAACATGGGCTAACTAACGTATAGTCACTATTGTCTGTGTGACGTCAGTCACAATCGTTTGTATGGTGAATAAAGCAAATTATCACAATCAGTTCAGTTTCAGTTTTCTTTCTTCTTATTAATATTAACACGCATAATATACAGTGGCGGCGCCAGCGTCTGATATCTATGAAGTGGGTGGGGTCGAGGGCTAAGTGGGGGGAAATGTTATATTTTAGTGGGTGGGGAGGAATATTTTTCAATAGCAGATTGTATTATTATTAATCACAACACACGATAAAATGATTATAAAAATTTTACCAAAGCACCTACGATCATTGTCAGAAAGTGCACTTAATAATAATAATAATAATAATAATAATAATAATAATAATAATAATAATAATAATAATGATAATGATAATGATAATGATGATAATAATAATAATAATATACGAGTTCCATTTGCCGGCATTAAGAGGTACCTATTTTTTTTTAAAACGTAGGTGCATAGTCTGATGTATATTTTTCTATTGTTATATTTATATTATTTTTTTACTTTTGGATATATTTTTTTCTGCTTTGTAATACAAACATATTTAGCCCTTTGCTATTGTTTTGTAATATTGTTTTATACCGTAATAAATAAATAAATAAATAAAATAGGAATGCTTACTCGGGGTACTCTTCGAATAGGAAACTTTGCATGCGTTATAGATATTCTCAATTTTATAATCAAATGGGGGTAAAATTTGAAATCCATAAAAACTAAAACAGTAATTGTGAAACATTTTTAATATCAGAGTAGCATATCCTAAAATTTTCCAAAAACATTTCACTCTATTAAAATCATTGGATTGATTTGTTCGATGTAAACACGGAAGGTAGTCCACGAATGTCTAGAAGAATTATTTCCATTAGGGTCCTTCTGGTGGTAATTGGGCAGTACACCGGGAGACAATCCGCTACTCTTTTCCTAAGATTGTACTGCGTTCTTTATCGTGCACATGAGCCATAAATGTACACGGGACCAGCAGCTTATAAGTCTCATCCGAAAGCCCCCTAGCTGGAAAACGAGGCAGTGATGGGAATTGAACCGGGGACCTAGAGATCTCCACGGTTCAGCGCACGCACAGTGGCTAAAATCATGATAATACTTTGAGTGCCATTAAAGTCATAAATATTATTAGGCCTAGAAAGCGTGTGTGTTCAAGGACGAACTATTTCATCAGCCGTTTTTTAACGTTGCAAAGTTGAAAGTAGTTAAAATTTATTTTAGTTTGGTAGTTCGTTCTATGTTTTTGTGGCATGGTACTTTATTAACATTAGTTAATATTTACAAACCATTATTATTGTAGGCCTACTCTGTGTTCCCCATCCTTTGTAATCACTGGGCTATGTAGCGTACGGTATAAGGTGGATTATCCTTGCCATTTCAAATGGCAAGGATAATATCTTTAATATTTTATATAGAGATCTTGTTTCTGGTCTAAGTGCTCTCGAATGTGGCATTGTTATTGCCAAATCAACCTATAATGTGTTCTGTTATGCTGATGACCTCCTACTTCCAATAGAGTGACAGTTCTTCAAAAACTTATCGAACATACCAATGCTTATATATTGTATATTGTTGCCCATGGGCTTAGGTTTAACCCATTAAAAACCAAATGTTCAATTTTTGGTAAAAACACTAACAACTGAACCTTTATGGTATCTTAATGACTGCCTTCATAATAATACGAACGAAATTGAATATCTGGATGTAATTCTATCTGCAAAAAGTACTGGCATATGGCATGTTGAAAAAAAGAATTACAAAATTTCAAAGATCATTTTTCTCCCTTCAGGGTACATCTACAGTAGTTAAAACTTAAATTTGGAAAACTGTTATTGTACCTATCTTAATATTATGGCTCTCAATGTATTAATATTAATTCTGGTTGTATTCAGAAACTTGAAAAAATTCAAAGTAAACTCATCAAGACTTCATGGCATACCCAAATACTCCAGATCGTCTCCGCTGCTGTCGGCTCTTCGTTTGCCAAAGATCTGTGACATTATTAATATTTATCATCTTGACTTAATTTCACAGATTTTTAGAAGCGACTCTAAATCTCGAAAGTTTATTACTAAATTGTAACAGTTCTCAAATACACTGGTTGATAAAATAAAGAAAATCACTCTTTCCAATATGATTTTATTTAAAATGTTATTTGACAGTTGTTACCACAAAAAACTGAAATGTGACCTGAAGTACAATTTTAACGAAGATGGATTATCTGATAGTGTTAAGACAATTTTTCAGAAGTATCCGTTTTTAGAACGTAACGGCAGACACCTTGTATCAGTTTATTACTAAATTGTAACAGTTCACAAATACACTGGTTGATAAAATAAAGAAAATCACTCTTTCCAATATGATTTTATTTAAAATGTTATTTGACAGTTGTTACCACAAAAAACTGATAGGCCTAGTTGTTACCACAAAAAACTGAAATGTGACCTGAAGTACAATTTTAACGAAGATGGATTATCTGATAGTGTTAAGACAATTTTTCAGAAGTATCCGTTTTTAGAACGTAACGGCAGACACCTTGTATCACAACTTTTAAGAGTTAACTTTTAGTTTTTTCCCTTATCTTATAGACATTTTTATATAATTAATCGTTTAATTTGTATATATGCCATTTGTATTTTGATGTGTCTGTTTGATTTTGTGATGTTTTGAATGCATTTTATCTCTCCTTTTCGGAGGTTTTCTGAAATAAATTGAAATTTTGTCACACCATGTTAATATGCCCTTGACTTCAAGAAGCTACTATTTTTTATTATTAAGTTATTTAAAATCATATTCGTAACTTTCAAAAGAAGTTGAATTGCATTGATCTGTACAATACATTAAACAACCAGTCGTCTGTGAAATTACAATATTTATTCCATTCCATTTGCTTCAGTCACGTGGAAAGGAATCATCCACAACAAGCACCATTGCCTTGGCTTTCCCACCGCCGATCCAAAGTCATGCCGCTATATGAATGTCTCTCCACTTTGAAGGTGATATATAGAAAGTCATTCATATTCTTCCAACAGAACAAAGGAACAGCTGCTGTCCATGACGAAACTGTACCCTGGAGGTATAACAACGATTACAGTACGTACTAATCTACTACAAATAATATGGCCTAATTACTTCGTTTCCCTATGCTCCTTCCTTTCCCCTTCTCAATTCTTAACTTTTGCGTGCAATAGTCCGATCCGTCATTCAAACCGCACCGACGCCATGCAAACATCATCGTCATCATCAAAGAAAGCGTCACCCTCATCATTCACTAAGTTAGGGAAAAACCATAAAAAATAAAAATCGAAAATCATTAAGCATACTTTTCAGAATGCAAGAATTGATTGATTGATTGATTGATTGAATTTATTCGATGCTCAACATGCACAGACAATATTAAAAAAAAGAATTCATCCGTGTTGCTCTCATCACCCCCACCCTCCCTCTCTCCCCCTCTCTCTTTTCAGCATGATTAGGCCTGACGTCATCTGGGCGTGGTCTTAAGTTAGGATCACGGCAACTGTTTATGTTTGCGTACAGAAAAATGTTTCTTTTATCAGTGTTGCAGCATTGTCTATGGTGAGTATAGACTAGTCATTCTAAGATATGCCAATAAAAAATACAGTAGTATTGTGTTGGCCACATTTTGTAAAAATCCAAAAAATGGGTAGGTCGGTAGGAAAAGTTTTTCATTTTATTTTATTTATTTTTTTAACTAAAAATTGTTTCAAAATGTTCAAAACTTAAATGCCGACTATCAATTTCAATCATTTATGGGTCGGTCGGGCGTGGTCAACACAATTATTTTGTTTTTATTTGGCCTTAATTTTAATCTTGCTCTCTCTTTTCTAAAGATATTGTAATAGTTATTCAAATGATTTGTGGCATTTAGCAACATCACTGTATGGGTCGTGTACAGGAAAAGTTGTCATACTACAATGTTATCTCATTCTAAAGTATTTTTTTGGAGGTGGGTGTGTGTGGGGGGAGGGGGTATTTTCACATTATTAAATGCATTTTAACCCTTTTTTATTTCCCCAGCGGCCACTGTAATATAATGCCACTGACACAATATACAAAAAAAAAAAAAAAATATAAAAAAAAAAAAAAAAAAAAACATAATACAATGCCATATGCAATATTGAAAACAAGAAGACTACCTAAAAAAATCAATAAACATCATTAATTAATAAAGAAGATTACATTACAAAAGAAAAAAATATTAGTGAAATTTAAAATGATATAAGAGATTTAAAGAATAACCGTTTGTCGCCCTCTATTTTTTCATACTCGCGTTTGCGTTTTGTAGTCCAACTTTTATTTTGTGTTTATGCATTGTAAACATTTAGGCCTGAACATCCCTTGTTGTTTTACCATTAATCGATTTGTAAATTGAAAAATATGAAACAATTATATGACTCGTTTGATAATTCAATGGAAGAAGATGTAGTAGAATACAATTATTATGTATTAATTAGGAATAAAACAAAAATCAAACGTAAAGCACTAATGTCATTATATCTTTACACAGGATATTATAATTATTATGTGGAAATATGCTGTAAACACTACGAAATATATAATTATATGAAAGAAAAATAATGAGTGGTTTCTATACACATTTTAAAAAACATCAATCTCCTTCACTCCCACCACTGGCTCTCGTTTTATGTTTTTCATATGCATTCTAGCCTAGAATGCATATGGTCATTCAAAGTAACATTTAAAGTAACTAAATTTTCTATTACATTATTCTAGATTATTTATCATCAATCTATTATTTTGTATAAGGTTTGCCAAACGTAAATGTAATTTCTTGTTTATTGTACTTTTTGCTTTTACAAGACCAATAAAAATTCTGTATTCTGTAAATTAAAGAGGGGCTTCGAAATCGAGATGGGTTTCATCTCGAGATTAAGCCCACTGGGCTTCGATTTGAGGTTTTACGGTATACCATCGTTGATGGGGATATGTTTTATTCCACTTCCGAACAGTATGACGAAGGTCCGGTTCAAATTCTGAGGAGGTCCAATTAGGTTTGTTTATTAACTTATTTCGTATTACATAATCGTTATGTTGATGGAGATCAGATTCGAACTCCACTGAGCCCCTTCCAACAGTATGTCGGAGGTCTCGGGTTCAAATTGCAAAAGGGTACAACTTGATATGTTTAACATACTTCATATCATGCCATCGTTGGGATATGTTTCGAATGCTACTGGATCCAACTTAGTTTGTTCGACTTATTTTGGGGAGTTTTTATTGCTTAGTGTGGTAAAAAAATGTCCTTTTAGATGATAGCAGCTCTTCGGCAATGGGGAGCTGAACGGGTAACCCTCGTTAAATATGGTTAAAATAATAAAATAAATAAATAAATAAATAAAAAGCATTGTTATATCGATAGTGGGGATATGTTTCAAATCCCAGTGGACCCCATCCGTTAGAGTTTCCGAACAGTACTGTATTCCGGAGGTCTCAGGTTCAATGTGATTCTCTTCTTATTTCGTATTATATCATCATTACGTTGATGGAGTATGCATGGCTCCAATTCTACCCCAAAGATCAATTGGTCAGAGCATCAGAATGGTAGGCCTATGTCGGAGGCCCCGGATTCAAATCTCAAAGTTGACCAATTTGATGTTCCTCTTAATTTCTATTATATCATCGGTACGTCGATGGTGGAAATATGGTTCTAATCGTACGTCGTCGGTGGGCCTTGAATTCGAGTGGGGAGGAATATAACGATTTTTTAAACTCTGTTTTGTATGAATCTGTACATGTAGGCATATCACCTTTCCTATCATAACGTTAAAATACTTAAATCTTACCTAGGTACCAAAAGAGTTTCTTTCCATCTGCCATCCGGGCCCTCAATACAATTCAATAGCACTGTTTCTCTGATATTTCTCTCTTTAGTGCTATTTCTTCTGTTGCATTGTACTTGGTTGTATGTGAAAAAGAGCCACAGTAATTTCTATGTAATGTGATGTGAGCGTTGCAAATGACAATAAATTGAATTGAATTGAATTAGAGGCACACCTTTTTAAGTTTTCAGGATATATGCCTAGAGCAGAGTGTTCAAGATCAATGTAGAAGCTAATTGTCGAAATTTGTATTCATTTTGTATGCGATATTATATGTGGCCTTGTGCAGGAGGGGCGAGGGATGGTACCGGTAACTACCGTACGGTAGTTAACATTTGTTGGATCGTTTTTGGCTATGGGATTCCAAGGTCCAATCAGCGGTTTGCTAATTTACAAATTTGTATGATAACTTTGTAGGAAACAAATGGAGTGAGGAAAATCAAATTGAACTTCTTTGGGATTTGAAACTGGACGCTCGTCATACTGTTCGGAAGCTCTAACCGATGGGGTCCATTTGGATTCGAAATATCCCTCTATCCATCTACAAAATGGGAAAGTAAATTAGACTCTTTCAGTATTTGAACCCGATCCTTCCGACATACCATGTTGATGGTCTTGCAGTCTGGGGCCCAGTAAATTATTAGTACCATATCCCCATCGTAGGACATACTGTAAAATTATATAATTCGAAATACGAGAAATATCAAATGGACGTCTTCTTGATTTGGACCCGATATCCTCCAATCCTACATAGTCAGGGCAATACATTAGTAAGACTGGATCCATCCCATCGACGTAAAATTGATATAATGCAAAACAGGCAAACATCAAATTCGATCCCCTGAGGAGAAGTTATAAAAAATCTATAAAATATAACATGGATCGCGTTTTATTACGAAGTGCGATAGAGTTTATCACAATGTGCGACAGCTCATTATATTACAAAGTGTGACAGAAATTTATTACAAAGTGCGACAACTCAGTTATTACAAAATGTGACTGACTTCATTACAAAGTGCGACACACTTTATTACCAAAGTGCGAAAGTTACTACAAAGTCCGAGGATTATAAAAAAGTGCGACGCAACATACGTTTTTAAATATTTGTTTTTAGCATAGGCCTACTATACATGTATTTGTCACACAAGCGTTTTAAAAATTTCTTTGTTTTATTACAAATAAAAGTGTCCTTTTCTAACATAAATGAATTCAAACTCAAATCGCGTCTCAAAAGTCACATTTATTTAAGAAGAGCTAAAGCACTTTGAGACTTAATTGTAATTCGCGCTATATAAAAACTGAATGTTATTCTATAGGCCTAAATATTTATTTAACTCTATGGCACACCAATGGTATACCGTACAGGATTTAATGCAATGATTAGATTAAGTGCAATGTTTACAACAGAAACACAGACAATGTGACAAGCCACTACTGTTGGCACAATATCATTGTATTACTTGAAAGATGCAATTGTTAAAATGCAGATAAAATTTACATCTAAATACATCAAAATACTGTATGTCAAAATTATTTGCTACTTATGATTTCAAATTAATTTCGACTGCAACTGAAATTTAGATAAAGTTAATTAGGAATTGAACTAAGTTTTATGTAAATTCTAAATGTAGTAAATATCAGTTTGAACAGTACATTATTTTTTTCAAACAAAATTAATAAACTGAAATGTAATGCCAAATTAAAAATACAAACCTGCAACAGATTCAAAGGCAAACATTAAACTAAATGTATACAAAAGGGTACTGCATATAATCCTAAAAGAATCTTTATATTAAAATAAATACAATCAATACCACTAGTTGGGAGTTGTGATAGAAACACATCTTTTTACAATACTTATTTGGACTTCAATTAATTAAATTGAGAGTTCTATCTCCTTCCCAAGATTTCATTATACAGTACCAACATAAAAAAAAAATCATAATTCTAACCACTGCTGTGTAAAATAGGTTTATAATTAATTCATCTACATCAAACTGTTTCCTGAAACATACACAAGTTACTTCTTCCAATATAATTAATTATCAATGAATTGATTGAAAATGAATTCTGAATTTCCTTATTGACTATTACAGTCAAAATGCAATATTTCATTTTATTCTTCTTAACGTGTTCCTTCTTTCGATATTCCACAATTTCTTTCCATTTGTTTCTGTTCAAGGCAGGATGATTTGTTATAGTGCTGTCTCTTATACACATCTGTACCGGTAACTACCGTACGGTAGTTAACATTTGTTGGATCGTTTTTGGCTATGGGATTCCAAGGTCCAATCAGCGGTTTGCTAATTTACAAATTTGTATGATTTAGCTAAGCGTAGGCCCTGTCTCTTATACACATCTAGATGTGTAAAAGAGACAGAGTTTATGATTCTATAGATCATAATGGCTGATCGGACATTGTGACGTCATCATATTGCCATCTGAATTCAATAAAACTGAATTTTGTTTATGACGTCGTTTTTGAAAATACGCATTTGAGCGTATCTCACTTATCCTTGATCGATCGTCTCCAAACTTTGAGTACGTTTTAGCTGAGACAATTCTCTTTCATATATGTGACTTTTTTTTACATTTTGATGACATCATCATGGTCAAAATAAATGTTTTTTCTGACCTCCCTCATCTTTCTTTCCTCAAAACTTTCATGACCCCATATCATATTAATTCGTCATTTCTGAATCATATTTAGTAATCATAAACTTCAGGTCAAGGTTGAATGTTACGTACCTTAATTTTTTGTGTGCGCGTCATAACGTGCGCGTACGCGTGCATCAAAATTTACTGTCTCTTATACACATCTAGATGTGTATAAGAGACAGCTCTGATATTTCTCTCTTTAGTGCTACTTCGTCTGTTGCATTGTACTTGGTTGTATGTGAAAAAGAGCCACAGTAATTTCTATGTAATGTGATGTGAGCGTTGCAAATGACAATAAATTGAATTGAATTGAATTAGAGGCACAACCTTTTGAGTTTTCAGGATATATGCCTAGAGCAGAGTGTTCAAGATCAATGTAGAAGCTAATTGTCGAAATTTGTATTCATTTTGTATACGATATTATATGTGGCCTTGTGCAGGAGGGACGAGGGATTGGTACCGTTAACTACCGTACGGTACTTAACATTTGTTGGATCGTTTTTGGCTATGGGATTCCAAGGTCCAATCAGCGGTTTGCTAATTTACAAATTTGTATGATAACTTTGTAGGAAACAAATGGAGTGAGGAAAATCAAATTGAACTTCTTTGGGATTTGAAACTGGACGCTCGTCATACTGTTCGGAAGCTCTAACCGATGGGGTCCATTTGGATTCGAAATATCCCTCTATCCATCTACAAAATGGGAAAGTAAATTAGACTCTTTCAGTATTTGAACTCGATCCTTCCGACATACCATGTTGATGGTCTTGCAGTCTGGGGCCCAGTAAATTATTAGTAGCATATCCCCATCGTAGGACATACTGTAAAATTATATAATCCGAAATACGAGAAATATCAAATTGGACGTCTTCTTGATTTGGACCCGATATCCTCCAATCATACATAGTCAGGGCAATACAGTAGTAAGACAGGATCCATCACATCGACGTAAAATTGATATAATGCGAAACAGGCAAACATCAAATTCGATCCCCTGAGGAGAAGTTATAAAAAACCTGTAAAATATAACATGGATCGCGTTTTATTACGAAGTGCGATAGAGTATCACAAAGTGCGACAGCTCATTATATTACAAAGTGTGACAGAAATTTATTACAAGGTGCGACAACTCAGTTATTACAAAATGTGACTGACTTTATTACAAAGTGCGAAACACTTTATTACAAAAGTGCGAAAGTTATTACAAAGTCCGAGGATTATAACAAAGTGCGACGCAACATACGTTTTTAAATACCGTATTTGTTTTTAGCATAGGCCTACTATACATGTATTTGTCACACAAGCGTTTTTAAAATTTCTTTGTTTTATTACATAAAAATTGTCCTTTTCTAACATAAATGAATTCAAACTCAAATCGCGTCACATTTATTTAAGAAGAGCTAAAGCACTTTGAGACTTAATTGTAATTCGCGCTATATAAAAACTGAATGTTATTCTATAGGCCTAAATATTTATTAAACTTTATGGCACACCAATGGTATACCGTACAGGTTTTAATGCAATGATTAGATTAAGTGCAATGTTTACAACAGAAACACAGACAATGTGACAAGCCACTACTGTTGGCACAATATCATTGTATTACTTGAAAGATGCAATTGTTAAAATGCAGATACAATTTACATCTAAATACATCAAAATGCTGTATGTCAAAATTATTTGCTACTATTCTAATACTTATGATTTCAAATTGATTTCGACTGCAACTGAAATTTAGATAATGTTGATTAGGAATGAACTAGGTTTATTTAAATTCTAAATGTAGTATATATCAGTTTAAACAGTACATCATTTTATTCAAACAAAATTAATAAACTGAAATGTAATGCCAAATTAAAAATACAAACCTGCAACAGATTCAAAGGCAAACATTAAACAAAATGAGTTAACTAAATGTATACAAAAGGGTACTGCATATAATCCTAAAAAGAATCTTATATTAAAATAAATACAATCAATACCACTTGTTGGGTGTTGTGATAGAAGCACATCTTTTTAAAATACTTATTTGGATTTCAATTAATTAAATTGAGAATTCTATCTTCTTCCCAAGATTTCATTACACAGTACCAACATTTAAAAAAAATCATAATTCTAACCACTGCTGTGTAAAATAGGTTTATAATTAATTCATCTACAGCAAACTGTTTCCTGAAACATACACAAGTTACTTCTTCCAATATAATTATCAATGAATTGATTGAAAACAAATTCTGAATGTCCTTATTGATTATTACAGTCAGAACACAAATTTCATTTCATTCTTTTTCTTCTTAAAGTGTTCCGTCTATCGACATTACGCTTTCCACAATTTGTTTCCATTTGTTTCTGTTCAAGGCAGGATGATTTGTTATAGTGTTATTTCATTTCATTATAACATAACATATAACATAGTATATAACATATTCTTCATATTTTAATGCCAAATTTCAAATGTTTTTGATAATACCACCTGATAAACTACAACTCAACAAACAGGCAGGTGCAGGTCGACATGGAACCTACAGTACCTGATACAACATTATCATGAGGAAAATTGCACTACAGGGTTGTTAGGCCACTTGGTATAAAAGATAAAAGATGCAGGTTCTAAGGATAGGATATAGGATTCTAAGATGGATAAAAAAAGACAACTGACAATTAATTTTACTTAAAAATACAACAATGCTTAAATATAAATATACATTTAATACATTAAGAATAGGATATTCGATTCCAAGATGGATCTAAAAAGACACTGTAAATTAATTTTACGTAAAAAATATACAGTTATATAGTTATATTATAATATAAATATACAGTTATACAAATTATATACAGTACACCCTTACATACATACATACATACATACATACATAGACTTAGGTACCATCGCATTACAAATAGTTTTGGACCGGGAAGCCTCATCTTTCTGTTCTCGTTCAAACCGACGAGCCTCTGTAATTAAGTTTTTGTAGCTTGTAAAGGTCGGACGCATGGCCGAGATTCTGCTTTTAAGGTTTGAATCATGGACTCCTCTAATAAACTGTTGTATCAGGGTCCGGTCCCTGTCCCTAATAGTCCGATGCAGTCGCTCTTCAGCCCGACGAAGTACGTCCTCCAATTCAATGGCAAATATAGAACCAGCCTCAGATGGCTTTTGTACCCGTGAGTAAAATAAACTGAGGGGGTCTTCTATACACTCCTCACCAAATTGTTCAAGGAGTTCACCAAATGCGATGGCTGGGTGTTGATGTTCTGTTGGGATATTCAATACCAACTTTCTTGCGGCTCCCCCTAAGTTGCGAACAATCGTTGAAAATTGTAAATGTGGGGGCATCGTGCTAGCATCGAGTATATATCCTGGTCACGGCACCAAATGTAACCCGGTTTCCCGGTTCGATAGTACAAATGAAAATAATAATGAGAAACAATAGACAAATATATACAACTATAAGCAAGCCAGCGTCTTTATTGCGTTGTGTTCAACGTCAAATCAAGAACCTAACTGCTCAATTCCTAAAATAATCCCAAAGTGTATTAAACTTGGACTTCCCATTAAAAGTGGCAGTGACCCACCTTGTGAGTAAATTCACTGGAACAGGGAGGGTATGATAAGGTGAGGGTCACATTCCAGGGATGGCCAGGAAGAGAGGTTGGTAGGAACTAACATAAATTACACTATAGGGAGGTCTTTGTGCATCTGTCAAACAGGTTGTCACTAATGTTAATGATGGACATACATTATAATACAATGGTCAACTGTTGGACTTTATCATGGATAGTTATGGTATGCTAAACTACTATATATATATATATATATATATATATATATATATATAATTATGTTGTAATTGTATTTTGTTAGGAAGTGAATAAGGTTAATTTAACATATCCTTCAACCACCCGACGGATGATTAAGCTTGCAAGTTTAGAAATAAGTATTAATTATCAATATCGCACAACTATTAAGATTATGAATTTATTATGTACAGTACTAGACAATTTTAACTCAATTCCCACAAGAATTCAGTCTTGCATATCAATATCACTCATATTCAGCTCTGGATCTCAGGTTTGGAGCAACTGACAATAACTCAGACAACACATTTCTGTCAATATCAATATAGATTTCTTCCAGCATCAATTTTTCATTGTTTTCTTTAAAATAACTGACCATTTCAGAAAAAGCAATGGATGACAACTGACAATCTGTCATATCAAGCACACGAAGTTTTGGAGCCTTAGAGAGTAGTTCAATTAACATTTCTCCCTTCATATCACTAAAATCATTATTTTGGAGATACAGACTCTCTAATGCCAATATGTCACAAATGCTTAATGTGTCTTTAATACTACTACCTGATAAACTACAATTTCGCAAGTGAAGAGATTCTGTCTTAGGTGCAATTTTTAACAGATTTCCTAAAGTTGCTCCTGCAATACTCTGAAACTGACTGGATTCAAAATCAAATTCACGAATTTCTAGCATGATGTTCTCATTTACACATTGAGCAATTAAAGCGTTCAATTGTTTTACAGTGGATATACATTCAAATAAATCAAACTCAGCTTTGAATTTAAGTAATGCATAAATAGTTGCATCATCAATGTCATGGAGATTATTGCCCAAAAGATTAAGACTTAAGCCTTCCAGACTCACATCCAATGTATCACGACATTCATACAGCATATTTCTAATGATGGTTCCTTTAAGCTGGCATTCTGCCATATCAAGGTGTTTTATGTTGGGAAATTTCCTTCTTATTCGAAAAAGTAATAATTTAGCAATATCACTCAGATTGTTAATCGAAATATCAAGATACCGTAATTTACAATGTATTGGACAATTCACGATCATGTTATTTACAATTGTACCCACAAGATTACAGTCCCCCATACTAAGTTCTTGAAGGTCTGGGGCAATTGACAATAAATCAGATAATGTATGTCCACTAATATCATTTAGATTATTCTTGCTGATTTTCAATTCTGTCAAGGCCAGAATGTTTTTTTTTTTTTTTAAGTCACTAACCATGTCATTTATAACAGCAGATGATAATTGACAATTTTTCATATTAAGCATCAAAAGTTTTGGAGCCTTAGTGAGTAGATCAATTAAAATTTCTCCCTTCATATCATGGAAATTATTATTTTCGAGGTACAGCATCTCTAATGCCAATATGTCACAAATGCTTAATATGTCTTTAATACTACCACCTGATAAACTACAATTTTCCAAGTGAAGAGAATCTACTTTAGGTGCAATTTTCAACAGATTTCCTAAAGTTGCTCCTCCTGCAATACTCTGAATCTGACTGGATCTAATATCAAGTTCATTAAATTCTAACATGATGTTCTCATTTACACATTGAGCAATTAATGCGTCCAATTGTTTTACAGTGGATATACATTTAAATAAATCAAACTCAGCTTTGAATTTAAGTAATGCATAAATAGTTGCATCATCAATGTCATCAAGAATATTGTCATAAATTTTAAGCCACCCCCCTTCCCGACTCACATCCAATGTATCACGACATTCATACAGCATATTTCTAATGATGGTTCCTTTAAGCTGGCAATTTGCCATATCAAGGTGTTTTATGTTGGGAAATTTCCTTCTTATTCGAAAAAGTAATAATTTAGCAATATCACTCAGATTGTTAAACGAAATATCAAGACTCTGTAATTTATTATGTATTGGACAATTCACGATCATGTTATTTACAATTGTACTCACAAGATTACATCCCTGCATACTAATTTCTTGAAGGTCTGGGGCAATTGACAATAAATCAGATAATGTATGTCCATTAATATCATTTAGATCATTCTCCTGAAGATAAAACTGTTGCAACACCAGCATTTTACCACTTTCTTTAAAATGAATGACCATTTCAGAAAGAGCAATGGATGACAACTGACAATCTGTCATATTAAGCACAAGATGTGTATAAGAGACAGCTCTAATGCCAATATGTCACAAATGCTTAATGTGTCTTTAATACTACTACCTGATAAACTACAATTTTGCAAGTGAAGATATTCTATCTTAGGTGCAATTTTCAACAGATTTCCTAAAGTTGCTCCTGCAATACTCTGGGGGGGGGGGGGGGGGGGGGCAGCATAGACAAATATATTTTACTCAAAAAATTCAAACTTTGACTTCCCATTAAAAGTGGCTGTGAGTAAGTTCACCGGAACAGGGAGGGTATGATAAGGTGACGGTCACATTCCAGCGCATGGACAGGAAGAGAGGTTGGTAGGAACTAACATAAATTACACTATAGGGAGGTCTTTGTGCATCTGTCAAACAGGTTGTCACTAATGTTAATGATGGACATACATTATAATACAATGGTCAACTGTTGGACTTTATCATGGATAGTTATGGTATGCTAAACTACTATATATATATATATATATATATATATATATATATATAATTATGTTGTAATTGTATTTTGTTAAAAGGAAGTAAATAAGGTTAATTTGACATATCCTTCAACCACCCAACGGATGATTAAGCTTGCAAGTTTAGAAATAAGTGATAATTATCAATATCGCACAACTATTAAGATTATGAATTTATTATGTACAGTACTAGACAATTTTAACTCAATTCCCACAAGAATTCAGTCTTGCATATCAATATCACTCATATTCAGCTCTGGATCTCAGGTTTGGAGCAACTGACAATAACTCAGACAACACATTTCTGTCAATATCAATATCGATTTCTTCCAGCATCAATTTTTTATCATTTTCTTTAAAATAACTGATCATTTCAGAAACAGCAATGGATGACAACTGACAACCTGTCATATCAAGCACACAAAGTTTTGGAGCCTTAGTGAATAAATCAATTAACGTTTCTCCCTCCATATTATGGAGATGATTATTTGCCAGATACAGCTCTTCTAATTCCAATATGTTGCAATTGCTGAACATCTCTTTAATACTATCACCTGATAAACTACAACTTGACAATGTCAAACATTTTAGCTTAGGTGCAATTTTCAACACATTTCCTAACATTGCTCCTGATATACATCTAAGCTGACTGATTCTTCTATTGCTAAGTTGAGTACATTCTAGCACAATGTTCTCCTTGACACATTTATCAACAACAGCATCCAATTGATCTACAGTGGATATACAATCAAACAAATCAAACAAAGCTTTTACTTTAAGTAGCGCATAAATAGTTGCATCACCAATGTCATGGAGATCATTGCACTGGAGATCAAGCCTACTCCATTCCCAACTCACATCCGATGTGTCACGATATTCATTCATCATATCCCTAACGACGGTTTCTTTAAGCTGGCAAGATCCCATATTAAGGTAGACTAAGTTTGGACATTTCCTTCTAATTTGAACAAGTGATAATTTATTAATGTCACTCAGATTGTTATTATCAACATCAAGACGATGTAATTTATTATGTAATGGACAATTCTCGAACATGTTGTTTACAATTGTACCCACAAGGTTACAGGAATTCAGATTAAGTTCTTTAAGGTTTGGAGCAATTGACAATAGATCAGATAATGTATGCCCATCAATATCATTTAGATCATTCCCACTGATGAGAAATTCTGTCAAGGCCAAACTTCTATGATTTTTTTTTAAATCACTGACCATGTCATTTATAACAACAGATGATAATTCACAATTTGTCACATCAAGTATATCTAGTTCTGGAGCATTAACTAGTAGAGTACTTAACAGTGTTCCTTCTATGTCATCAAATATGTTGTCTTTCAGTTCAAAAATCTCTAATGGTACAGTTGACATATTCAGACTGCGGACCATTTTTGCTAATTCTGTACCTGATAAACTACATTCTTCCATTTTCAGAGAAAACAGATTTGGCACATTATTCAAGAATCCTTCAATATCAGTAAGGTTATTCCTTGAAAGATCAAGAATGACAAGGTTACTGTAACACTTACTGAATACACTGTTAATAAACGTACCTGATAACGAGCAATTATCCAAGTTCAAGTATAAATTTTTTGGTACAAAATTTAGTAAATGAACTATTAAGAACCTACTCTTGATATAATTATTGTTAAAGTTAAATTCTAACTTATCATCATAAACTAAATTCAGATTTCCAAAATCAGTAGAAATATTCTCAAAAAAAGTATCACTACCAAATAAAAAAGCTTTTGTTGCGGTGATACATCTTTGATCTTTGGCAGCAAACATCAAGTGACTTAACAATTTATGCACTGGATTTTCTACTGATGATTTAGCATTAATCCATCCATCTACCGACTTTGTAAATACGCTTGAACCCAATTTCTTTTCCAGCAAGAGTACTTCTCTTACGTGTTGAATCAAAGAGTAATTATTATTGATTTTAATATCAGGATTACAATGAAGCACAAACATTCTGAGGCTATTGCAAATACTTGGAAATTGTTGCCTAATTGCAAGGTCCTTTTCAGATATGCAAGTATCCAGATTTTGTACTACAGTCGGTTGCTGCTCTATTTCTAAACTCATTAAGTATTTCATAAGGGAACGATAATCCATGGCATCATTTGTGATCCAATGTTGCAACAATTTATCAGCATGAGCACCAAGAAAGCTAATGGCAAAGATGCGTGTCATATGCAAATATTTATTAGTACTTATTGTATCCCATTCTTCAGATAAGAAACTGGCGCATTTTTGACATTGCCAACAAATGTAGAGTCCCGCCAATGATTCAGCTATCAATTTATGAGGAGCTGTATAAACATCTGAAAAGTCTTGCGCACCTTTTGGTAGCTCTTTATAAAGTATTCCAATTGCTAGTGCAAAGCAGTTTTCGTCTTCATTCGAATTGTATTTACTTAAGTCATCAAACTCTATTGAAAGCTTGTTTTCTTTTAAGCTTTCATACATACATTTTCCAAGAATGGAAAAACACTTTTCATACTTTTCATACTTTTTATACTGTCGAATTTTGGCAAAATTAGAAAGCTTTCTTACATGGTTTTTTTTGTTGTATTGATTTAAAATGCAATAAAACAATTCCTCAAATAGGCTGGCAAGATTTTGTGGAAGGCATTTCTTTTCCTTCCATATTGTACATATTGAGAGCAGTAGCATTGGTGAACGACACAAGTCATATAATTGACTATAGTTATCATCATCATCATCTTTTTCATATTTATACAAATATGTTCTCAGTGATTTGCCAGAATCAGGGTCACGAATAAAGAAATTGTCAATGAATTGTTTTATGCTGTTTGAGTTAAATCCTAAAACCTTCACATAAACATTACACTTGTTAGCAAAGTCAGAAATATTTCCAGGGCGAGATGTTAGAAGCACTTTGCTGAAGTTCTGATTTTCGAATATATTAATTGGCCGTGTAGCTTCAGAATTCAATTCATCCAATCCATCTAACAACAGAACAATCTCATTATCATGGTTTGTTATAAAACTACCCAACTCAGCACTTGTTATTTCCATTTTTTTTCTGCGTTTGAAGTTTTCCACATGAATTCTGCTAATAACATTTATAACATCTTCATTTGGTTTTATATCCCTAATATTAATAAGAAACACAATTTCCCTCAAAAAAGTATTGTCTTTCTTATTTGCCCATCGGTAAGATATATATCTAAGAAGGGTGGTTTTCCCCATCCCTCCCTCTCCTTCAATCAATACTTTACATGAATCTTTTGAACTGATAAGATTCAGGATCTCTTCCAATGATGCTGACACTGCATCCACTCTTTTACCTCTACCATCTCTCTTAACCAGTTCCAGGTCAGTAAACAAACCATCAATATCTATTGTATCGTCAATGTACGTTGGAGGACAGTAGTAATTTTTTTCTTTGAGAAACTTTTTCTGCTCTTCTAAAAAATATTCTCTGATGACTGAGTCTATAAAAGACAAAACATGATATAATGTAAATCAAATATTGATTTTACATACAGTATTGAAAAGTACTAATAATGTTATATTAGCAACATGTATAATAAATTAAAATCTAGTACTTAAGATTGAATAATATGAATATTAAATATCATAATATATTATTCACAAGGGGTTATATAAAATAAGCTTTATATTTTCCTGTGGCATAGAGCTGCATACTAAAAACAAACATCTAGATAATAAATAGTCAATAGGTGATCCAAAAAAGTATATAAATGAAGACTTAGCTACCTTTAATATTTGTAATACAAAGAAATACAACAATGTATATACAGTAAATACACAATAGCAAAATATGAGATAATAAGGTGGTTGACATATTAAGTCTGAATGCAATATAGGCAACCAACTTTCCCTCAGTTATTAAATATTCAAAAATGTGTATCTCATTATTCCGTACCCGAGTTTGTTGTGTCAGACAAAAATCAGTTTTACAACATATAAAAATAATATATTCATTTCATTAAAGAGATAAAAATGCAGTGTAAACATTATGATAAAGTACTATTTGGTTGTTTTTTGCATTCAGTGCTTGGCCAATGTGCTTTGAGCTTTTTACACACAAGATGTAGGGAAAAGAAATTGTATGGAAATGATAATGATGTAATGATCAACTTATAAGGTAATTATGATTATTATTATAATTTATGTAATTCTATTTTTATAATATTAAATAATAATAATTATTATTATTTTTATAATTTATTACTATTATTATTATTAATATTATTATTATTATTATTATTAATTATAGGTGTTATTTTTGCCCTATTTGATGTGGAAATGTATTGTATACTCAGTACATGTGAAAACAATTGTGAAAAAAATCGCAAGATGTTCTCGGACCCACGATCTCCAGATCACTAGTCACTTCATTTTATATGAATCAAAGATAACAATTTGAAGTTAGTATATTTTGATAAGTATGCCTATGCCTAATCAGGATTACATATAGAGAATACAAATTACACACCTTTATCTATCCTTTGTCGTTTTGGTTGTTTAGATAGTCCTGATTTACCTGTAAAGAAAGTAAACATTCAGGCGCTCATTTCATTTATTTATTTGACTACTGTAATGCAATTTACAAGGTACAATACAACAAATTTTGGACAGGGGAAGCTTAAGCTGAGTTTTACTATAACTCATTGAGAGTCAGCTGCCCCCAAAACAGTAGAAGCCCTTTCAACAGTACGTAATAGTTATTTCTAGACAATTGCAGTTTAAAAACAATTAATTAAAAAAAAATATAAGACATTGTCATGTCTTAAATAAATAAAGAACTCATTCAAGTCATTTTCATATGTACCAACAAAAAATCAGTAATCTTTTAGAATCTAACATTATGCTGTTGATATCAGTGGTCTTTATCTTACTATTAAACTTAAATCTTACGTTTTCGTGATGTTCTACGAAACTGCAATGATGAACTTGCATTGTCTGTGAAAAAAAATAAAATCAAACCATTTTGCATTAATATATAATTTGACACACTACTGTAGGTCTAAAGACTTATTTCCTGGTGGTCTCCTGGTGGAGTCTTCCTGGTGGTGACAGAGTGTACTGCGTTTTTCAACATGCACACAGTACATACACACAGAATCAGCATCTTAATCGTCTCTTCTGAAAGACGGTACACTTTTTATACTTACATTTTATCCCCCTCCCATAATCCAACACAGGAGAGCAGCAGATTGACTTGAACCTGGTACCAAAGGTTAATCCCCAGGAAATAATGGCTCTTTCAGTTTCTACTTTGTAATAGCGCCCTCTAAAATCTGCACCCAGTACTCACCTTCGCCCAACTTTAATTTTTTTGATGTTGATGCTTCTCCATTACCTGTAAAGAAAATGGAAATTGAAAATTTTAACATTAGTACAAAAGCACAGACTACAAGATTTTATTACATACAGAATTTATAAATTATCTGAAACTTTAATTTTCTTTTATGAATGATAGCTAACAATTTGATGTTATTAAATTGTATTTTGATGATTTATGTAATATTAAATTTTAATGACCATATCCCAGAAGTTTTGTTTAAATAAAAATAAAATCTTTATAGTGATTGGGTAGTTGAGATTTCTTTTAAAGATGACACAGATTGCAAATCTGGATGGTTAGTTAACAGTTTGATTGTTTTAGGTAAAGTGATACTGAGTGTGATAGTCTTTCTAAGTCAAACTATCAGTGATACCTGAAAAATTTCATTCCTACTGTAACTTTAAGCAAAGAGTATAGATTAGCAAAAGGTCCAACTTCCTGGGGTTCTTTGAAATGGAATCCTACCTTGAAAAGTACTACCACTAACTGGAGGGTGCACTTCAAAAGAACGTAAAGGTCATTTGCATTGAACACATGCTTGAATTTCGAACTCTACACAAGTTCTACCTCATGGTAGTAATTTTTTGTATTCATAGCGTTCATGCAAAATCAGGACAGTCTGACCTCTTGCTATTACCTGTATACACTCTTTGCTTCAAGGTTCTGCAATAATTAGATGAGCTTAAGAAGACCTGATACAACTATTAATCTAAGGGTACAGTATGTTCACACATACACCATAAGATTGGGGTAGCTTACACCGGCATAAGCTAATCCATGGATTAAAATTCAAAAGTGTTCACACAAACAGGGTTTGCTATATTAACGCTGGTGTTAAACTAGTAGTAATATAGGCATATGGGGGAATATTTTTCAGTTTTAAATAATGTACGGGTTCTTAACTGTAGTAAAATATTTATAGCGCATCATTAACATTTTTAAATCTGTGAATTGTTCGAAGTGAACTTATATGATTATGTAGTTTAAATAAACAATTTTATTTCTGATATTTCAGCTAGCATTGTGGAACAATTGTTGGTGTTGCAGGTTTTAATAGACAGTCTATATAGGTTAAAATATCTTACAAAACACAATTAACAAATCACATACTTTGAAAACTAAGTAAAATGCAATACTGTAGAAAAAGAACCCCTTTACCATTTCATTTATAGAGAGCACAGGAAAGAGATCAAAGTAACTATATAACATGACCAATGGATGTCACCCGCCACTACCATTGAAATTTCGATGAGAGTTTAACCATATTGCATAAATGCTATGACACCATTGTTCAAGGAGATACCGTACTCGCGCGAATAAGCGCCCGGGCGCTTAAAATATTTTTTTGCACTTTTTGAGGGGCGCTTATTCAAACGGGACACTTATCAAAACAGAGTGAAAATTGAGGGGGCGCTTATGGAAATAGATGAAAATCGAGGGGTTCTTATGAGAACTTATTAAGTTCAAGAGGCATATTTTGAATGAAAAACGATTATAAGGATATCAGGAAACCGCAAATTACGAATGGTGGTGCGGCGGAAACTTTCGTCCAAAGAGCATGGCTTGTCATGACAAGAAAGTTGTGAGTACATGTATTACATAACAGCAGAATAGCAGATGAAATTAGTGGTGGTGGTTAGCTTGTTGGCCATCGGCTTATTGAGATCAGCAGGATGGCATGATCATTGCATGTTTTCTTAAAAACTCAGACGAGAATGTGTTAGGTGTAAATTGTCGGAAAAGCAGTAGGACTAGGCTATAGAAAAATGCTAGCTAAGATGAAAGTTGGAAATATATTGTCTGTCCAGGGAACTCTCATCTGTCTAAGATAAATATCCTCATTTTGATATTGAAAGGAGAATGTGATTCCACTCCACACCTCACATCATGCCAACATCCACACAGTCCAGGATCGATTGAGTTATTGAGGGGGGCGTTTATTCAAATTAGAAGGGGGCGCTTATTCAAACGGGGCACTTAAGGAAATTTTCACGTTAGAAGGGGCGTTTATTCGAGAGGGGCGCTTATTCAAATGGGGCGCTTATTCGCGCGAGTACGGTATATATGAAATTCTAAACGCTGACAGAATGTTATTTCTTCTCACTTCATGAAGACTAAAGATTCAAGTATTTTTGATCCATAAAATACAAATTGGGTCATTCCATGCCAATTCAACGTGGCCGCGGAAGTCACCGTCTCAGATTTTGTTTAAATTTTCAGGGTTTGTTGTAACTTCAGTAACTAAGAAAAATCTAAAATTTCAGCTCAATCGGACCAATACTTTTCGAGATTCCGGTGTCCGAAAAAGTGGGCGTGGCACCCATTAGAGCCGCCGACGACGTTGTTATTTGGATTCTTTGATATTTGAAGTGTCATAACTTTTTTTCTAGGTCACCTACAAAGCTAAAAATCACAGTACTTGCTCAACTTTTTGAGTAGATGCAGATTCTGCATTCAAATAATTAATTAGAAAAACACTTTTCGAATTATGCTCTATTAAACATGGCTTCAGAATGAACGCGACAGAGCTTTCAGCTATTTTTGCTCACTCGTATCTCAAAAACTAGAACGTCTAACCCAAAACTGTTTTTGATTTCTTATACCCTACTAAATTCTGTGTAAATAAAGTAAATATGGACATAACCCAACTTGAAAATTCAGCATAATCAAGTTTAATATATGTTACAATTATAATATTAAAAACATTATTGTATATTTACTGTCTTCTTGAAATATTTTACAGGTCAAAATTACACATAATCGCTGCCGACGTTGTCGTTATTTGGATTCTTTGATTTTTGAAATGTCATAACCTTGTTTCTAAGTAACCTACAAAGCTAAAAATCACAGTACTTGCTCAACTTTGTGAGTAGATTCGGATTCTGCATTCCAAAAATTACTTTAAAATATATTTTTTGAATTATGCTCTATCAAACATGGCTTGAAAATGAACGCGACAGAGCTTTCAGCAATTTTTGTTCGCCCATATCTCAAAAACTAGAAGGGCTAACCCAAAACTTTTTTTGATTTCTAATACCCTACTAACTTCTGTGTAAGTAAAGTAAATATGGACATAACCCAAGCATGAATACTACCAAATATATGCCTCCCATTATGGTCCAGTCAGAAATTCGACAAATAAGGGTAGTCACGTTTGGTGGTAGAACCCAATGTGGATTTTGAAATATCAACTTGAAAATTAAGCATAATCAAGTTTAATATAATTATGTTACAATCATCATTAAAAACATTATTGTATATTTGTGTTTATAAGATCTTTGGTAACTATTTAATATTCAGCACCCACTCACCTTCATTTAACTTTTGTTTTTTTGATGTTGATGCTTCTTCATTATCTGTAAAGAAAATGGAAATTTAAAATTTTAACATAAGTACAAGCACAGATTGCAAGATTTTATTACGTACATGATTTATAAATCATCTAACTTTAATTTTCTTTTATGAATGATACTATAGATAACAATCTGATGTTATTAAATTGTATAATAATACTGATGATTATAAGTTAGTAAATTTTAATGACCACCTCCCAGAAGTTGGAGGAGCCAAAATAATTTGGGGAGATTGGGTTTAGCTGAAATGCGGTGTTTGTTGTAACACTGACATTTTCTTATTCATTCATTTTTTATTTCAGACACAACAGCTATTATTCATTATTATTATTATTATTATTATTAAATTATTATTATTATTATTATTATATAATATTATTATTATTATTAAATATTATTATTATTATTATTATTATCATTATTATTATTATCTTTATTATTATTATCATCATTATTGCTATCATCATTTATACATTATATTGTAATCATCATTTCTTACTAGGTTACTAAAATAAGTGTAAAAGCTATCATGTACTTTGTAGCAAAGCTAAATTGTAGTACAGGTTTAAATACAAGCAAAAATAAAAAATACAAAGGGGAACATCCAACAAACATCACAAAAGAAACAAGATGACACAGCAAAAATCTCATAATATATTTAGCCTTTATTTAGTAGCTTTGTACTTTGAGACATACGTAAAATAAATTTGTTAGTTCACTACCCAATGCTAGGTATTAATCATTACCATCCACCACGCTGACTACAGTACAGAACTAGTGACAAAAAAAACTGTTAATTTGGGGGAGGTACTGTATTTTTTTAATTTTTTTTAATTTCTAAGTAAATGTTTCGTAATTAAAAATGTTGCAGTCTATCTAATGATGTTCATAGTTTGAATAGTTTATGTGTATTTTATGCTCTAGTACAAAGCTACAAAAAAGCGAACTATATGATTACTAAATGCTCTGTTTTGCGAAGCATGCTTGCAAGCACCACAAGCACAAAAGTGCTTGTGGGACTTGTTGGAACTTTACTGCCCAAAATAATACTTTATGGTATAAAATATAGGCCAGTAACCAGGCAAATTCCCCTTCTCTAACCAACCCACTTTCATTTCTGGCAACCATCAAGACCCCTTGAATATCCCTATAGTCCTCCAACCCATCTAATGCATTGCAGACCCACCTAGACTCAGACGAAATGAATTTGCTGTGGAAATTTTTTGAACATACAGTAACTGCTTTTTTATACACTTTTTAGACACATAAAACACATTTATTACTGTATGCATGACCTACCTGTAGTTAGTTCTTAAAGTTTGTTATTTAAATGTTTTACTACAGTATTCCAACGCTATGTTTCAACTAACCCCATGCCATGTTTCAACTAACCCATAGGTTGGGTAAGTCGGAACGCAAGGCGGAGGGGTGTTCCCATGTCAATTATACTAGCAATCATCAACAATTAATTGAAACATTTTTTTGGCTGATATGGCACATGTACAGTATACCTGTTTCTACTACTGTATTTATCATTTCTTCAATAAAGAGTTACAGAATCATATGGACATTTTTGTAAATTTTGTTCCAATTCTAACCCCATTCTCCCCTACAGTACAAATTGCAAGTATGGCGATTCCCGTAGTTAACAGGTTGATATATCTTTTAGGTAATGTGATACTGACAGTGCAAATTCTTTGTAAGTTAAATCAGTGTATTTGAAAAAATTCATTGCTACTTCAAGCAAAGGGTATACTGTAGAGTACAAAAAAGTCCGACTGCCGGGGTTTCTTTGAAATGGAATCCTATCTTGTAAAGTACTACCACTAACTAGAGGGCACCCATCAAAAAGAACATAAAGGTCATTCGTATCAAACACAAGCTCGAATTTTGAACACTATTCAAATTCTACCTCATTGTACTTTTTTCTTGTTTCTTAGTGTGCATGCAAAATCAGGGCAGTCAGACCTCTTGCTATTCTACACTCTTTGCTTCAAGGTTTTGCTATGAGTTTAGACCTGAGACAACTACTGTAGTAATCTTGACGGTTTGATATTATTTATCCATTTACCATATTGCAGAAATGTCAAAGAAAGTATTAAAACTAGACCACTAATGAAACCTTAAAGGCGAGCTAAAACACTAAAATTAATGAGTGAGTATTATTTAAATAGATTAGCATGTGAAAAAAAATTTATATTGCAAGGCAACTCAAATTATTGTTTAAGCATTATACTCACCAGAACTTTTCACATTCATTAGAAATGATGACCACTTGTCTTCTGAAATAATATCCTTATTTTCAAGATATGTAATTACTTTCCATGGATTTGTAGAGATGTTGACTGGAATTTCGTACCTCTGTCGAACATTCTGGAGAACTTCACATAAAACATTTTTTCCCCAAGCAACAACATGCTGACGATATGCTGAAAACAGTGTGATCTCGACTTTATCAGGATACTTCCGATACTTCTCAATAATCTCCTTTAAAAATCTCAATCCAGTTAGTTCAATGGTTTGAAACAAAACTGAAATGTCTGTTGATTTCAAAACGCCTGCTACTATTAGTGTTTGGAATAAATCAAAAGCGGATTTAGCTCTCACCAATTCTTCTTTGAATTCTGCTGTATCACTGTACAGAACCCGTAACATATCTACATACTTTTTATCTTTCTTGCTGATTGCATTAGACATTTCCCCAAGCAGTTGATTAAAATCTAATAACAAAAAATTAGTCAAATTTATAAATGGTCTAAAATTGTAAACTCTTTCAATAACTATTTATACTTAGGTACTTTCAAATGATGTGTTTGATAAATTACAATTAAAAATACTGTAAATGCTCAAATACTGTAAGCGCCGCGGCGCTTATAAAACTTTTGCAAGCTTCAGTGGGGCGCTTATCAAAAATATTGGTGTCGCTTTCCATGCCCGTATTCCCATAGTTCAGTAGGCCTGTCATAGGTCCTAGAACTACGTCATCGAACAAACACAGAAACGCTTGCGTCTTCATTGTGCTATTTATTCATTTTAACAAGCTGATTAGGCGCTACGGTGCTTTACGAAATAAAATCAGGTTTGGTGGGGTGCTTATTCGAGAGCAGTTCTTATTCGAGCACTTATGTTAATCAATGGCAGCGGAAGCGGGGGCCATTGTCCCCCCTACTTTTTCTACAGGGGGTCCTCGCCCCCGCTTTTGTGACCGTTCCCAGCACCAGTCACAAACATTTTATGATGCTGCAATGTCATTATTATTATTATTATCATTATTATTATTTTATTATTATTATTATTATTATTATTATAATTATTATTATTATTATTATTATTATTATTTGGTGCTTAGAGACCTTGTTTATTTGCGCCTCGTAAGTTGACCTCACACTGATTTTTTTTTATGTCTGTATACGTGCCTCGTGTGAATTCTGTATTTAGGCATATGGAGGAAGCCTTCTTTATGGAGGCCCTCTTGTCGGTATAAAAATACAATAGATTAGTTGGAGGCATATCAAATTGAAGACCTTTTTAAAATTTACCTGTTAAACATTTAAAGTTTTGTGTTGCTTCATAGGATTAGTAACACAACTAGAGGAAGGGATTCTCAGCATTTCAACCTTTACCAAACCTTCTGACTTGCATTCTCATTATACCCATTTTTCTTCAACTAATGTTTATTATTATTGTTATTATTATTATTATTATTATATTATTATTATTATTATTTTTATATAATTTTTTATATATTTTTTATGTATATGTATATATATATATATATATTTTATGTTATGTTTGCATATTTATATCAATATTAGTTATTAGGCCAACTACGTAGTATGTGACTGATTATCTGGTGGTCATGCTTTTTATAACTTATTATGACTTCATTTCACACCAATATTTTACCTTATTTATTGATTACTGATGTCTATTACTGTATTTAAGATAATAACAACACCTTCTTTATTTTCCCATTATATTGTATAAATAATTTCATTTGTGTGAAAAATCCAATAAACAAACAAACAAACTGGGTCACCATCAGAGGATGACCAAACAAAGGTTTAAATCTGGAGAATTACAGCTCCTTACCTTTTACAGCTTATACAGTATTTAAATTTTACAGATCTACAATTGTAAAAAGTTAAAAGATTATTTAAATCTTGTATAGCTTATTGTCAATACTGTTCAGCAGACAGGCATCATTGGAAACTTTATATACTGTGCAGTAGGCCTATAGCAGGGGTGGGCATAAAATTGGTCGGAGGGCCAAAGTGAATTTTTGATTTAACACAGAGGGCCACACAAAAAATTTGAAGTTTCAGTGACCGTCTAAAAACATCCAAGCACTGCTTGTACACATCTTTATTCTCAGTTTTAATTTTTACTTTTTACATGGTCATTGTTGGGCCATATAAAACAAGATTTTTTCTAGCCAATGTTACTTGGCTGGCTGCACACATAGGATTTTTAATTCATTTTCGCATGCTGCAAAAAATTCGCTGTCGGGTCGCATGCGACTGGGCCGCACTTTGTCCACATGTGGCCTAAAGTATCCCTCAATACTTCATTTCCTACAAATATATTGTAAATGGTAATACCATACGTTTTTCTTTCCATATTATTACTAACCTTCATTTACTTTCTTTCTCAAACGTTGCATAAATGATGGTATGTTATCTTCTGTTAAAACTGAAGATGTATATTCAAGATGTTCAATTAATTTCCATGGATTAGAATCAAATTCGTCCTTGTATAGGTGACAAGCCTTCTGAAGATCTTCCAATAAAAATTTTTTTCCTAGAGCAACAATCTGTTGACGGTGTGCTGAAAATCGAGCAATCT
Organism: Anneissia japonica; assembly: GCF_011630105.1. NCBI lineage: Eukaryota > Metazoa > Echinodermata > Crinoidea > Comatulida > Comatulidae > Anneissia > Anneissia japonica. The sequence goes on along the minus strand of NW_022743266.1, from coordinate 315,073 downwards.
CTACTTTATCTGGATATGCCTCATACTTCTCAATTATCTCCTTCAAATATCTCAATCCAGTTATTTGAATTGTTTCAAACAAAACTGAAATGTTTTCTGGCTTTAAAATGCCTCGTGCTTTTAGCACCTTGAATAAATCCAATGCAGATTTAGCTTCCTCTAAATCCGATCTATGATTTACAAGATCTCGGTACAGAACCTTCAACATGTCTACATACTTTTTATCTTTCTCACTGATTGCAGAAGAAATATCCAAAAGCAGTTGATTAAAATCTAATGTATGAAACAAAAGAAAATATTTTAAAAATGTGTATGTTTTATGTTAATTGTAACTAAAATTAAACAATATCTTTTGGGCTTATTAATTTGTAAAAAAGAATGATGATTAAAGGAGTCACAGAATCTCAAAATAAATAAAATCAACCCAAATAAAATGTTATTATATGGAAAAATATTGTATTTATTTAGTTTCATAATTTGATGTGTATTAATGTGGAAATCTGAAAGACTAGAAAATGAGTGGATACCATGTTTAAAATCAAATCATTGAATATGTCTAACTCTTTCTTACAAAGAGGACAATTTTTAAATTCTATATTATTCAAAGAAAAAGGACCTTGGCGGTTTACAAAAATTTGAATTGAGATACAGTATTACATCAATAATATAAATGGTTAATTTTGTGAAGACGATGACAAAACTGTTACATTACAACTGTTTCATTATTTTTACCTGATTCCTTCATTCTGCTCGATTGCTGTACTTCTCACACCAATCCTAAATACTTAAGCTCAAACTGACGAGTTTCACAAATCTTCAAGCTAAAACTGATTCATATAAAAATTCAGATAAAATATAATAGTTATTTTTGTCAAAAAATTAGTGTGTATTTGTGTTTAAACAGTATAATAAATTCAATAGTTAAAAAAAAATTAGAACAATGTGAAGATGAATAATTATTAAAACAACAGCGACGAATACCACCACAATTACAAGTTTTATAAACAATAAAATATAAATACTATATATAAAATGTAATGCATACTTGAGAATGCATCAGCGTACAGTACAGACCTGTGCTTAATTACACACTGTGAGGAAAAAAAACTTGATCTTCAGAGGTCATGGATAAATTTCCCAAACATGATTTTGAAAATCACTGTGGTTCAGTATGTTATATCAGAGATGGTGCTATTAAACTGTACCATTATCCATTTGCAATACCTTATTACAATTACAGTATCTTATGGCAAAAATGAAAAGTGGGGCCACCACCAGGCTGTTCAGTCTATTATTCTGGGCACACACTCTGCCCAACGGCTGTCGCAATGGAGAATGCAACACGAGAATGTGCACACAACAAATCGTTATTTAATGACGATCCATTCAGACTGCCACCGATAATCCAATGATGTAAGTACACGATTTTACCTATGCTATACAGTACAAAAAAAGTAAGGTAGCATAAGTCACAATACAGAGGGTTTTCCGTGAGTCTTGGGATGACAGGTCCTGCCATCATTAATTGTCTCCCATAAGTCACGTGATGAGTATCACTACTCACAGAAAAATAAAATTAGATGTGTGGAGAGAACCTCTTGGAAGTACCTTCTTTAAAAATTATTTCCCTGACAAATAAACCAGAGCGTACAATCACTTTTCTTCATTTTTCCAGGCAATATATTGCCTTCAAAATACTTATTTTTAAAGCATTGCTCCCCCTATATTCAAGTCAAAGCAACATTCATTTTCTTCAAATTTAAATACAATACAATTTAGAGCAAGTTATAAAATACTGAAGGAGGCATAACTAAAAAAGCAAAAGCTTGTGATAGTATATGCCTAGACAAGATGACAAGAAAAATAACATAAATAAATAAATAAATAAAAAATAAATAAATAAGTTAATAAAAAGCACTTTAAAAAGTTAAAAAAGGTACTTAAATTTAATTACGCGAAACGTCATCTGACACTAGTACGAGTTAAACAAGATATCCAGTAGGTAGATATAAACTATTTTAAAGTTTTAACTGAAAAGGTTTTCATGCTGGAGACAGATTTTTTTATAACGGTAAATTTATTCCAAAGTTTGTGTCCACTAAATCTGATATTATATTGAAAAGATATTTTTTTTTTTGCTGGGGAATATCATGTCATCATACAAGTACTATAATTGTGGAAAGATGAGTTAAGTTGAAAAGAATTAGAAAATTATTTGATAATTATTGACCTTTTTTAAATTTTAGTACAGATTTAATGAGTAAAATAATGGGTCAGTATGAGCTTGCGATGGTGCACCAGATATTATTCAAACAGCTTTCTTTTGTTTAGTACTAACTTAGCTGTGTTTGATTCAGAGGTGTTGTACCAAACCACATTGCAAAAATTTAAGTAGGGGAGGATAAGTGTACAATACAATGTACAAAGAATTTCGAGAGAGAAAAAAGATACATACACTGTCATATTTGTTATATTTGCTGCGAGACCTAATAAATCTACACATAGGATAAACATCTTCTTTTTGTTGATTTAGTTATTATTTTCAGGTCACGAAAGGGTAACCTCTTTATTGTACCCAATGTAATTATCAATCCTGTTTCTCCAGCTTCCGATCTCCTTTAATTTTCCCCCGTAGTTTAATTGTTTAATCTTGCTGCTTTGGTGTTAAATCGGGATGGATATTTTAATTAATTTAGGAATTTTACTCATCTTAAGGGTTTGACCTTTCTAAAGGATTGAAATCATATTTTGGTAAAATCAATTTTATTAATTGTGGCTGGTATTCTTTCTTAATAATTTTACCTATCCTAAATAATTTACTATCATCTGCTTTAACATCTACAATTAAGAAATCTAACAGGTCCTGGGTAGTGAAACTGGCAAGTTTTCTCATGTTGTTAAACTTAAATCATTAGTTGGTTCATCACCATTTCTTAGGATTAGGTTATTCCTCCTTCTATCTCTGTCTTTTTTGTTTGTTTAAAGTATTCTGTGACTTTTTTCAACCAACTTCTCTAGGTTTTCTACCTTGTTTCTCTCTGTTCTCTATTCTTTATACAACACCACTATGCGGATGGGCACTACATTCTTGAACTCTTAGTCTTACATCTTTTTAGAGACCTTATCTTCTGAAGAGCAACACATTATCCAAATTTATACTATATGCAATCCATATATGTTATAAAACAATACTAAATATTTTTAATAACTCACGACAAAAAACAGAGTTATCACAAAAAATATTATGGGCACTCGGACAAACAACACTATCGCAAACGCCACCAACCATTTGAATGTACTGCTATAGATTACCAGGAAAAGCTTAGTATAAGTCCAATTTAACTGTAGAAAGTTCTTCCTGATAAATGAGAATGTTATTTTTAATATATAAATCAAACTGACTATGCACTTTGCTTTGGTGATTAAGAACAACAACAGTGTATAAAGCAAAGTCTCACTCTGTAAACTTTGTTTAGTTATTGTCCAATATGTTTTTGTATTGCAAATTTTATGAATGCTTTATGATCATTTCACTGCATTTAATAGGTTGAAGTTGTGGTTTCTAACTTAGTATTCGATTGAACATTTTTATTATTAGTTAGTGACCTGTAAAAAGTAATGAAAACATAGAATAGAATTGGTATTTCCATATCATCAATTGACGAAATTGAAATATGCAAAATGCCAACAACCAGCTATTAAACAACTACTGTAGAGTGAATAGGTGACGAAGCAATGCAGATTTGTGTATGTATACTCAATCAGATGGCCGCCGTAGGATAGCACCTGCAGGCTTAGTATATTATAACCATGAATAAGCATGAGCTGACTCTATTATTTCATTAATCATTATTATTTAATAATATTACTATAATTACTACTAGCATAACCAAAAAAGAGGCCAAGCTTTACTGAGAAATAAAACAAAATAAATAATAATCATACTCGCTACAACGCAACACCACAATGCTCAAGTTTTATTTTTGTACTCAAAACTTTCAAGGTTAAGGTATTAGCCTTAAAGGGCGCCTTATTGAAAAACAATGCTTAGGATCTACGGCAGAAAGAAATCTTGTTGAATACACACACACAGTTCTACATATTTAGAACATCTAATGCATTAGAGTTAGCACTCTAATTTCTTAATGCAACTCTATGCAACACCCAAACTAGGCCAAGCTGCCCCCCCCCCACCCATGCCCCCCATTGGCCCAGAATGCTAATGACTGGTTGGCTGTTGTTGGATAAGATCTTCTCTGGTCTATCTTGGCGCTAATGCAGTTTAGTACTCCACCCTAACCCTAACCTTAAAATAGCAAGACTGCAGTTGAGGTTAAGATTTAGCACTTGTGAATTGTACCCCGCCCCCATCCACTACGACCCGCGCCATAGCGGGGCATAGCCGGGGATGCAGACATAGTTGTGTCCTCGTAGTGCCTGGAGTATCTAAAATTTACCTGTAGATGTAACAGGCCTCGTTTGGCCAAGGATTTTACACTTTAGAGAAGATGCGGTTTCAATTGTGTCATATTTTTAGAGATCATGGTATAAATTACATAATAAAATTTGAACCTCCTACAACATAATGCCTAGGAACGTGGTGGAGGCTTGTGCGTAGTAAGTGTATTGCGTGAAAATTTGTGAACCATGAATCGGACCTAGATTGCTCAGTCTATTATCCTGAGCACTCACTTCACCCAACAGCTGTCGCAATGGAGAATGCAACACCAGATCGCACATGCAACAGATCTTTTATGATGATCCGTTCGGACTGGCAATCAGCAAAAGGCATCACGTTATCTAGTGCTCACAGGAAGCGGAGTTTGATTTGTCGCCCAACAGTGCACGACCGTATGACAAACTATGTGCACAATTTTACCAAAGCTATAGAGTATATTAACACAAAAAAGTAACGTTGCATAAATTCACAAAACACATCTATGGTAACAAGTTTCCCACAAAGTCTTGGGACGACCTCCTGCCATCATTAATTGTCTCTCATAAGTCACCTGGTAATGTGTACCACTACTCGCAGAAAAATAAAATAAGATGTCTTGACGAAACCTCCTGTATCAGGGCTCGATTTTTTTCTAGCCTGGCGTACAATGGCTAGTAAAAACTGCTCCGGGCTAGTCAACATCTTTTCCTTTTTGCCCGGTGGGCTAGTGAACAAGGCCTACAGTATTCATGCACGCAGGCTTCGTAGATACATCATTGCCTGATATAAACAATCTAAGCAAGCCTACGAAGCAAATTTACGAAGCAAAAGTTTGTTGTTTATTTGTATGTGCAGAAAGACTGTAGCTTACGGAGCTGTTTTTTCAATACGAAGAACGTACACTAGGGCCATAGCCTATTTATTTACAATTATTTTACCTCTTTCAACTGTCAAAAAATGATGTCCTCAATTTAAATACACACAAGTTAAAAGATTATTCATCAAATAATATTTTGTACAGTAGTTTTGATTTAGTAAGATAAATGATAAATATAAAGGATGTTAATGTCCGTTGATTGTAAAATTACCGAATGTCACATGGAACCCAATGGAAAATAAACCTTGGCAACCCTGAAAATCTAGCATCGGGCAACGTGCGCACCAATCAGAACAGGGTAAAGTGGGTTAAAGGTTAATAACCTTGTGGCAAGTGTTGGAAAGCTGTGGGCGACCGTGAGTAGAAAACGAAGGAAATGTGGTCCAGTATTTATGGAGGATTTATTTTACAGTTTATAATCAGAATTGGAAATCTATGCACACATCATGCTAGCCTGGGTTCCAGGCCCTAATTTTAGGTTACTCACTCTTTATTGCACTTAGTGCGCGCCATACCTAATTTAATTGGCGTCCCATACTCGATTTCTTTTTTTTCGAATTAGGGCCTGGGCAAACGATTCATGCGTGCAATTTCCAACATCAAATTTGATGTGGGATATCGTATGCATGACTGATTTTGTAAATCACGTGATTGGCTAACTTCATGCATATTAATCAATCTTGGTAAATTTTCAAAATTGAAGATGCGGATGTCTCGATTAGAACAAGCTCCAGCTCCCTTTTGACTACCTACTTGAATTAAAACAGTTAGTATAATAGTTCTGGCCTGCTGAGAACGACATGGACTGATAACCGTAGGCTATAGGCCTACTTGGAACTTGCGCTCACCGCTAGCTGCTACACAGATTTAGGCCTTTAGGGTAGAATATTGTTAAAAAGGTAGGCCTCTGTAAGTAAGAACTTAAAAATAGGCCAAGCCTCTACTAGCCTAGGCTAGGCCTACTACCTGACTCCAGGCGAGGCCTAAGCCATCCTACTGGAAAGTTAAAGTTTTGTTGTATTTGTATGGTATGCCATCTAGTCTAAGCTAATTGTTTTTGCCATTGCCAAAATTAGTCTTACTAGGGTCTATTCTAAATATTTTAGGCCCGTTTTATTAGGGAGGACTATTTAAATTTAGTCATGCCTAACTAGTCGACGCGAGTGACTCAGTTTCGTGGCTCCAAAAATATGAACAATTGATTGGTTGAAATCGTTTATTTCGGTCCGCCCATTTATCCAAATACGGAATATAAGATTACGTCATTCTTTTGGCATCCTGGTGCCAGATTTCAGTGTTTTACAAGTCGCTTATTCCGTCTCTAAATTAACTTTGCGCTGTCCAGAATGAGAAAAATAATAAAAAATAAGAGACTTGTGGCAAGTCTAACATCATGCATCCATTTATCGCATAATTTACAATTTACTGCCCTATCTCATTACTGTCGGCATGGACAGGTGTGTTCAACAGCTTCCAGCGCACCACCATGCGGGCAAGACAGTCTTGACTTCTTAGTCTTACATTCTTAGAGGCATGCACAGTCGTGTTCAACAGATTGCAGCGCGCCACCATGTGGGCAAGCACTACAGTCTTGACTTCTTAGTCTTACATTTTCAGAGACCGTGTGTGTTCAAGAGATTCCAGCGCACCACCATGCGGTCAAGCACTACAGTCTTGACTTCTTAGTCTTACATTTTCAGAGACCGTGTGTGTTCAAGAGATTCCGCACCACCATGCGGTCAAGCACTACAGTCTCGACTTCTTAGTCTTACATTTTTAGAGACCGTGTGTCCAACAGATTCCAGTGCACCACCATGCAGGCAAGCACTACAGTCTTGACTTTAGTCATACATCTTTAGAGACATGCACAGTTGTGTTCAACAGATTCCAGCGCACCACCATGTGGGCAAGCACTACAGTCTTGACTACTTAGTCTTACATTTTCAGAGACCGTGTGTGTTCAACAGATTCCAGCGCACCACCATGCGGGCTGCACTACAGTCTTTACTTAGTCTTACATTTTTAGAGACCGCACATTCTTATGTTCTCCTACAGAGCGACACATTATCCAATTTTATACTATATGCAATCCCTATATGTTATAAAACAATACAAAATATGTTTATAATAACTCACGGCAAAAAAATGTTATGGCACACTGACGAACAACACCATCGCAAATGCCACCAACGTTTTGAATGTACATCTGCGATTGATTTCTTCCATTCTCTGGGCCTGTACACCTACACCTGGAAAGTCCAATTTTACCTTGGAAATTTCTTCCTGATAAACTAGATCTTATTTTTAATATTATAAATCAAACTGACTATGCCTTGGTGTATGAAGAACAACTATAGTGCAAGTCTCACTCTGTAAGATTTGTTTTTGTATCACAAATTTTAAGAATATACTTTAGATCGCTTCACTGCATTTAATAAACAGGTTGTGGTTGCTTAACTTAGTGTTCAATTGAACATTTATTATTAGATTGTGACCTGTCAAAAGTAATGAAAACATTTTAAAGAATTGGTATTTCCATATCAATTGACAACATCAAAATATGCAAAATTCCAACACACAGCTATTGAACAATTAGATTGCTGACTGGTGACGAAGCAATACAAAGCTGTGTATGTATACTCAACAAGATGGCCGCTGTAGGAAAGCGCCTTCAGGCTTAGTACATTATAACCATGAATAAGCCTGAGCTGACTCTATTATTTTATTAATCATTATTATTAGTAATACTGTAATTATTAAATTATAAAACTAGCATAACCAAAAAGAGACCAAAAGTGGTGTTACTGATTTAAAAATATAGCTTACTGAGAAATTAAAAAAAAAAAAAATCATATTCACTACAATGCAATGCTCAAGTTTTATTTTTGTACTTTCAAGGTTAAGCCTTAAAGGGCAGCCTATTGAAAAACTATGCTTGTATAGAGGTGTATTTGATTGGCAGGATCTACAGTTTGGTAGAAATCTTGTTGAATACACACGCACAACTCTTTTGAACATCGAATGTGTTGGAGTTAGCGCTCTAGTATTTTTATTATAACTCTATGCAACAACCAAACTAGGCCTAGCCTAGTCACTATGAGAAAACTAAATAATTGTTTTTACTTAGCTAGAAATTTGTGATAGGCCTAGGCTAGGCTTCTGACAAAGTGAAGGATACTAGTCTACAAGCCTACAACATTGTCGGTAAGGTCCACTATCTACTGTAGGCCCAGAACAGGGGTGGCGCCAGGATTTGTCCGACGGGGGTTCGAGGTCACACCGACGGGGGAGTCGATTCTCCTGATGAGGGGCATGCTGCATTTTTCTCCGGTAGATGAGATTTTTCTTATTCCTTGTTTCGCGTACTTATTTTTTTTTTTTATTATCGGAGGAGGGCGGAATAAAAATAAAAATAAAATTTTGTTTTCTTATTTAGCAAATAGTTTTGCATAAATTATCCAGACGGAGAAGAAAATAAAAATTAGAAGTTTAGAAGTGAGTGATTATAATGGGCTGCTTGTTTGCATTCTGATGGCTACAGTGTCACCAGCCCACCGGTTTTGTGGACTCTCTTGTTAACTCCAGGCCAATGGACATTCTTAGAACCAATTAAGTTAAGTTTATGGAGCTGCTGACAGCTCCCAGTACCTCCTGACCGCTTACTCTCAACCATCTGACAGCTTACTATGGACCATTTCTGCTAAAACTAGGAAACTTTTGCCTCATGGGAAAGATTTCCCCGACAAGAGCAAAGTTGAAAGGGGGAGTGTTGCTTACAATTATGTAACAAGAGTTGTCCGTGACTGAAACCCCTGAAAATTTTGACAATTTAGGGGTTTCCAAGGCTTATTTAATCGACTTTAGACTAATAATAATATGTAAAAAATACATATCTTCCCGACAGGGAGGGGAGGGGCGCCTCTCCTGCCTGGCTGGCCCAGAATGCTACTGACTGCAGCTTGGTTGGCTGTTGTTGGATAAGGTTGGTCACTAACACGATCCCGGCGATAGGCCCTAGCCTAAAAAAGAAGAAGTAGGACTCCTAGGCCTAGGTCTACCCTACTACTAGACCTAGGCTAGGCCCCCAGGCCTACTACTATAGGCCTAGAGGAGGCAAGTCTGTCTAGGCCTAGGCCCTAGGGCCTTCCTATCTATAGCCTAGGCTAGGCTATAGGCTATAGGAAGGCCCTATCTATAGGGAGGCCTAGAAAAAAATATATTCGATGCTTTAGTCTGCAAATATATAGAACACAGCATCAATCAGCTGACGTACTTACCTTAAAATATGCTTCTAAATTATTCAGGCTATTACAAAAATAAAAAACATACTGTAGGCCTAGGCCCAGTCCCCTAATATACAGTACAATTTACAATTCTTTTCGACACGTATCGTCACCGCCAAACTTTATGCAAATGATAGAGGGCGACACACATTATGAGTTGTCGATAACTTAATGAAAAATAAGTGTAAGTGACTACCAAGACGAGATCTAAATGCACGAAAACGACGATCGAACAGAAATCTTATAATGACCATCATGATTACTCAGTATTGGCCTGCTAATTAAATTGTTTAAAATCTTGAGGTCATTTATTCATTATACTTCATTATTTTTAGCTATACAGTATTATCATATTGCATTATAGTATAAATGATGATGACAATAGTGATGATAATGATAATAATAATAATAATAATAATAATGATGATGATATTAATAATAATAATGATAATGATAATAATAATAATGGCTGTGATAGTAATAACAATAATATAATATAATCTCAAAGCAATATTTCGGTCTACTGTGAATTCATTCCTTTTTAAATGTCTTTTACCTTATCATGAATTGTATATTTTTATATTTCTCGATTGTTTTTATTGTATTTTTACATTGCTGTTGTGTTTGAAATAAAATAATGAATGAATGAAAAATTTGCCTTATTTAATATATATATATATCCCTTATATTAAATATTTTAATTATTAATTCATAATTATTATTTTTTTAAATATATTTTTTGGATCACTATGTCTCAGTACCACTAGTACACCTTTCCAACCTTCAGATGAGCCTCTACACTAACATCAGTGATTATTTTTTTATACCAATCAGGTATCAATACTTACCAGAATTTATCAAGTCAGAGTTTTTTACGTCTTCACTAAACCTTCGGTTGGAGCGAAAGCTCGTGAATAAATATTATTTTTAGTGATAAATGCCATACAAAGTCATTTCTTTCATTGAACTACAGTTTAGTTTTACATTTATAGTTTTACATTTATGCGTTGTTCGTTCTTTTTTAATTTTAATTTTAAATTTAATTAAATTTTTTTTTTTTTGAGACAACTCTAATATATATTAGTATTTTAGCAGATTTTGTTAAATGAAAAGCAACCCTGTACCAAATGTGTTTGCATATTTCATTAAAATTAGATTGGAATTGCTGCAAATGGAAAAGCTAATGGCAAATAATAAATCTCAGCATAGAAAACTATTTACTTACCTGAAAATACTAGATAAGAAGATGGTACCTCATTTGTCGATTGTGTGATCAAAATAAATTCGTATGTAGCGCCACCTAGAGTTGAGAAGAATTTGTTTTCTATTTTGTGGTCTATCACATTTATCATAATCATAATACCTAATTTATTACATAATATATTTTTCATTTATTTCATTTCATAAAATTACATATTTTTTCTTATTTCTATAGTACAACTCAGTTGAATAAATTATGGATTGTATTTTCTAATAAAATTATAAATAATTCCGTCTATTTTTCTTGTAGACAAATCATTGTTGAAGACGTGCAATTGAATAATATGTTTTCCATATTTATAGGGGCATATTTAATAGTTTGCGATTAAAATAAATTATTCTATTAACAGATATGAAGCAAGGATCATCATTATTTTATTCCTAAGATGATGTCACAGGTTGATAAGTTAATTAATAATAGCAAATATAATTTCTGAAAATTGACGCCAGCCTGGCGTCAAATCTAACTTTAGTACATGAAAATAGAAAATATTTAATATTATCAATTTCGCCTCCATTTCAGAAGTTGCTGTTTCTATGTTATAAAATTCCTATTTTCATAAACAATATTCTAATTGGATAACAGTTTTGTAATATTATTCAATCTTCGTACAAATCTCGCTAATATCCAAGCGCAGGTTACTAGGCGCTCACGCGTAAAACTGTTCCCATGCTACAGCTAGAACGCGCTATTTTCCTTGGTAACGGCTCACAGTTTTGTACGTACTGTAACTACATGATGTAGGCCTATTCGGTTAATTTCTCTTGGTCCTACTTTCACAATGCTTACACTTACAATATCGCTCCTAAGGGCACCATCTAGGCTGTCCGCCAACATTAAAGCAGTGACATATAGGCCTATACGACATGCACAGAAAACCCGCCAACACAACCCGATTTACAACTCGGAAAACCGACCAGTGATATATTATAAGAAAAGTGAGAAAAAGAGCAGTGTATGTAAATGGACTGCAGGGAGGCAGTATACATTTAAACATGATGTGCATACGAGCTGTTATACACTATGCCAGAAGAAAGATTCAGAAAAGTCAATTGTAGTGAATCCAAGTCACGTCCAATGGCAAGTAAGTATGACGAATAGGTGTATGCCTAGGCTACTAACATACAAAAAAAAAAAACCAGAACAATAATAAATGTAGACATTTATTATCAATATTAATTATATTCTTTTCATTTCCTTCATCTTCATAGTCTTTGTCATCGTCATCGTAACCATCAATATTGTCGCCATCGTCATCATCATCCTCATCATTAATTATTATTATTATCATCGTCATCATCATCATATTTTATTTTTATTAACAAAGCCATAAACAAATCACCATAACTATCAACAACACCATAGCCATAATCACTCCATCACTGTTCCAATCACTATCACCATCGTAATTCTAGTGAGCCTAGTTGGTTAACCTAAGCAAGTATTAGCATTTACAAAAAAACAAAAACAAAAAAACAAAAACAAAAATTAAAAAATATTTGCCTATTTAAAGTAGTGATATTGTTTTTCCAACTTAAGATTGCTATTTGAAATAAGGCATAACATGGATATTTATATATATATATATATATAGGCCTATATACATATATAATATATACATACATATATACATATATCGTCATAATTCCACGTGTGTTCTTGAAATTATATAAAAGGAGTTGAAACAAGGAATTGAAGCAACGAGTCATATGGACTATAAAACACTGGTTTATTTCAAAAGAAATTTTCGACCAGTCCTCTGGTCTTCTTCAGCTTACAAAACTAAAACCACCAAGTTTAGTTTTGTAAGCTGAAGAAGACCAGATTCTATTCTAGTACATCTAATTCTACTATCTAGTACATCCCCCTTCAGACGTTGTCGCACTTGGTCACTCACTATTTCAGATACAGCAAGCCCAAGAGAGTAAAAATAATCTAATCTAATATCTAATATCTCGAATTTATATGGCGCCAATTCCAAACAAGATAAAAAAATACAAATGCCATCCCCCATCCCCCAACCTCACTAACAATAACCCCAGGTCATTTAGTTAATTTGCGATATAACTTAAGCCTTCTTTCCACTAGGCGAATTTATTCGCGCGAATCAAGTCTTCGGTACCGGTACGCTTTCTGAGCTCTGATTGGTTACGCATTTTTTCGTTTCGCAAAAACCCGATAGAAACGTGAATGCGCGTGCGAATGAACCGATGCTTTTGATTCGCGCGAATAAATTCGCATAGTGGAAAACCGGATTTAGACTTAGGTTTCAAATAACTGTAATAAGATTTTCTTTGTACACAGGTTTTTGCAGATCCAACTTTATCACAAACAGTACGACAGAACTGCGTGGAAGTTGAACGACTTAAATCGAGGACAGAGTCACTAATTCAGGATATAAACGACTGGGGCTTTGAGTTAGCCAAACTGAACGACTCAATTGACACGCTTAAGAAAATCTCGAACGACTTCTCGTCTATTACCAGTAATAATAAATCCGATATTGACTATTTCCAAGAGGAACTTTCAAAAATTATTTTGAACGCAAATTATGCTAATGAAATTGCTATTGCGCATGATAAGGAAATTGATGACGTTAAATTAAAAATTGAAGATACGTTTTATTTGGTTAAGTCAATTAGAAAGGAGGTAGACGATGTTCGAAATCAAGTCGCGAGTTTGTCTAATTATGTTGATCGTGAACTTAAGGAAGAAATTCGGGCAATGCTTGAAGATATACGGAGGGAATTCTCAGAGATGAAATCAACATCGGATAAAGAATTAAATCACTTTCAGTCCCAAATTGACGAGCTTCGGACACTAGTAAATTCAAAGTAAACGATTTCCAGTTAAACCACTGGTCTCTATTCTATTAAAACTATTGTGAAATTCATAGTTTACGATGTTAGTTATATGTATATTTTAAAATAATACTTAAGACAATTAGTATGCCAACATGGAATTTGTTTAAAATGCAAAGCAAATTATGGCGCTTTAAATGTATTAAAATTGATTACAATCAATAATAATAATAATAATAATAATAATAATAATAATAATCGCCATCATCATCATCATCACCATTCATCGTCATAACCATCGGCATCTACACCATCGTCATCGTAGTCATCAATATCATAATCATCAACTTTTCTGTCGATTTTATTGTTTGATGTTATCGTCTGGTGCATATAGCTATGGTACCATTATCCATATTATCGTTGGTAAACATTATTAGTCCAAAGTCTAACCGCATGCATTTTTCACCATGCTTGTTTATACAGTCCACCATGATCACTTCTACATTCAGCAACCATATTATAACTTTTACACAGAGAGAAACTAGATTACATCAAATTTCATTTATGTTAACGTAGGTATACAGTCTACTTGTATTTAAAAAAAAATATAGTCTCATTATCACCCAAAAGCGAGTGATAATAATAGGCATACACCTTGGTAAAGCTACCACTTGAGCTAAGTAGGTCGCTACATTGCTACCAATAGGACTATGTATATGATCGTTACAGTATTAATCATAGACCTATTAATAAGAGGTATTCATATTGGTACATTGCTATTAATATTATGTAGGCCTACCGGTTCTGTACTTTAAAAAAAATGTTACGGTGCAGTAAACATAGTCTATACAGTCGGCCTATTCTCGGGGCCCAATTGTAATGCCGTGTTTTATATGATTGAAGATCCTTATTTGACGATATGGCTGTATTGAGTACTTGAACACGTGAAAAATAAATTCACTTTTGATCTTCCCAAATAAGTATATGGATTTTAAATTGTTATTAAATAAGGACTGCTACAGCTATATGAGAATCGGAACAGAAGGATTATTAAAAAGAAGACAAAATTTAGACGAACGCCAAATCCCAGAGTCAACATGTTTGTTTTTGATATACTTTTACAGGAACAATGATTCTATCAAGACGGTCACGAAAATTTCTTCGCCGAACATGTCTAAGTCTTCTACTTATTATTCCAATAATTCTCTTCATTACCAACCTGCTGCTATCTGCTGGGGTATTAAGTATGTTCAATGACAAATCTCCACAGAGATCATTACGAAAGAGCGGTTATAAGCGCAATTTCCGCATTGATAATACAGTTGTTCCGAATATTGCGCACTATGTTTGGATGAGGGCGGCAGAATTTGAATTTCACCACTACCTCAGTGTTCTAAGTATCCAGGAGTACCTTTCTCCACGACGTATCTACTTTCATCTTTACACAGACAGACCGTTTTTCCGTGGACGGTACTGGGAAAGTGTTCGTAAACTTCCAAATATCCGTATCATTTTTGAAAAGTCGGACGTCAAACCATATGGTATTTCTGTTACAAAACTACATCATAGGTCAATTGTTGCTAGGCTGCACGCTCTCCAGAGAGATGGCGGAGTTTATCTTGATGCAGATGTAATATTTTTGAAATCTGTAGAACCTCTTCTACATTATCAAACTACGCTCGGTAAGGAATTCTACGGCCTTAGTCCTGGAATTATTTTTACAGAAAAAAATTCAACTTTTGTTCAAAACTGGCTGAAAACATTTAAAGATTATGATCCTGAAACATACGACGAATCATCAAAGTTTCTTGAGCTAGCCATAAAATACCAAGACCACTTACATGTCGAGCAAGATAATTTTCGTCGCAATGATCTCCACGATTTGGCAGACGATAAATGCGAGAATATCTACCATGGGTACTGTGACCATAAGTTTAACTATGCCATCAAACTATATTACAACTTCTACAGCAGAAATATCTCAAATTTTAGCTTAGATGACATGCAGACAACATTTGGAGATATGGCGCGAAAAATAATGAATACAGAGATTACGCACAATTATAACTAGCATAAAAAGAACAGAAAATGGTTGGATGGAAGAATGAATAAAAAATGTGGAAGTGGAACACTACGGTTACACTAGAAAGCAGGACGTCGCACATTGGCTGCAGTGACTTAGGTCGAATGGCAATGTGTGGTGCAGCGTGTAAGGCGTTGTCTTTCAATCGGGAGGTCAGGGTTTGGGACCAATGCTCGTCACAATTCTTTTGTCCTTGAGCAAGGCACTTTATTTGATTTACCTCTTTCCAATGGCTACCGTAACCTGGTAGGAGATGAATGGCTCGGAATCAAATCGGTAGGGCTGTTTTCTGGAAGTGTTTGCTATATAAATCCTATTAAATAATAATAACTTAAACATCGTGTAGCAAACGACGCAATGGTGTTGGTTACTCAGCAATAGTCTGTTCAAGAGGATTTACTTCGTTCTGCGGTAGTCATAGTAATGTTTATTTATGTTTTAGTTTTATGAAATCTCCACGCATAGCACCATGTACAAGTTAACAACCATTAACATTATCAATAAACGCAGGTACATCAGTAAATTACTAAATCTTAGATTATAACCTCATTAAAATCAGACAACAGAGTATTTTCATGTTATTTATTTATTTCAAAGGAAACATAATAAATAAATGCTGATTTGCTTCTTTGTATTTGAATTGTAGCAAATAACTCAAGTCCTTTTGAAAGTACGTATGTTTAAAGCATTACATTAGAAGTTAGTACAAATGTTAAATTATAACTTAATGTCTCTGCTTGCATTGTGCAACAACGTCCACATTAATTTAAAATCTCTATCGCGCAAGTCCATTCTTGTTCTTATGATGATGACGAAGCAGCTCTATCGCGTAAGTCCATGCTTGTTCTTACAATGATGACGACGCACCTGGGATATGGAACTCAGGAACATCGAAGACCAGGCTTCTTTTCGTAGGATTGATCTCCCTTTGAGCTGTAATAATTTAGTTAAAGGAATAGTTGTAGTTGAGATGAGTTCAAATCCTACCAGAAACACCATTTTTCCAAACATTTAAAAACATCAAATGACATTTTATAATGCATCAAGTTGTGAGTCACTCATTGTTGAAAGAGTTCTAAGATATTTAAAAAATGAACAAAAACCAGTATTAACAGAATTATGACACTGCATAAAGAGAATCAATTACAATAGTTCAAAAATAAAGTACTTTAGACTGAAATACACAACAAATGGTGATATTAATGTTGTTGGCGATATGAATAAAGTCTGCATGATGTAGACCTGATTTTTTTATCAAGTTTACACCATGCAGACTTGATTCTTCTCATCAATGACATTAGTATCACCATTGATTTTAATGTTGTTGATGATAAGAATCAAGCCTTCATGCTGTGGATACCTTGTTATGGTATATTGGGATGGATTGTTCTACTATTGTTTAAGGGGAGTCCCTCTTGAAAAAAGCATTTGCACATTCTCGATTTATTTCATTATGTAATCCCTCTTGAAAAAAGTATTTGCATATTCTCGATATACTTCAGTATGTAATCCATAATAGACTAAATACACAATTTCACTGGATTTTATATTCTCCATTTTTTTTTTATTAATTTGAAATATCTGTTGGTGGGGGGGGGGGGGGAGAGCTGGGCCCGCAACAGCTTGAATCCGCCACTGTGAATACATATTACATATGCAAGTAAAGGATATTTGTGTAGTAATTTGAAGTTGCCTGTGCCAATCGTCATCGGTATTCCCATTATGATACATTCACTAACGCCTACAAAATACAAACGAAATGAACAACATATTAAAAAAAGTAGCTATTGAAGAAACAAAGAAAATAGCCATTATCACCATTGCTGACAAGAAACAAAGAATCAATTAAGCATATCCAAAATGACAAGTAAAACTAAAAATATGATTACAGTATTAAACTAGACTCGAAATATTAGATAAAAAGTACTGTAGTCTTCTTAGTCAAGGAAAGATTTGTCTCACCACAAATGACATCCTTTTGTCCATGATATGCAGCATCAAATAGATGATCAGCAGTTTTCTCAAACTATAAGAAGGAAGAGGGATCATAATAATTACTCAAGAAATTATGAAAATCTACTGCACTATACACTATGAAGAATGGAGAGTGGAGTTGAATAGCTTGGTGGTTAAGATGCTTGCCTTCCAATCCCAGGGTCCTGGGTTCAATTCCTGCCAGTTGCAGGATTTTTTCTCACGACCAAAACAACTCCACTCCCTAAATCTCATATGGAGATTTAGTTTGCGTAAAGCATCGTGTGTGTATGTTTGTCTTGTGTAAGGGATTGTCACCTACAAGTAGGATAGTGATATATTCGCTGTTGACAATCCTTGGCACATGTATTGTGTGCCTAAATAAATAAATAAAAAAATAATAAAAATAACTATGAAATAATATAACACAGGAGGTGAAAATCCCTGTAACACCGCTATCTGAAAACGATTAGCACCCACTGTACTTGTGTATATACATTGTACCCTTCTATACATAATAATCAGTTATTTACCACTATGCGACCTAGCATTGATCATCTCCTATTCCCTAGGGTGAATTACTACCGGTGCAACTAACGTAGAACCTGACTGATTTCCTTCCAAATCAACGAGATCAGATACCCCTTTACACACACGAGTGGAAAGGGCAAAGACTGACACAAGCTCAGCACCTTTCCTACTAAAAGTATCACTGATTAATCTACAGTAAAACCTTCTAAAATTCTCACTGTTAAAACTGATTGTAAGATCACTGATCAGACTGAGCAATTTTGGCAGAAATCATCCTGTTTTGAATCCCATGAATATGTACATTTAACTGTGCCGTAGACCAGGGCATCTGTCCACACACAAGCATAAAAGTGTCCACCTGGTATGTTTAAAGTGCAGGGTACAAATTACTCTTTAC
Source organism: Anneissia japonica (assembly GCF_011630105.1). Lineage (NCBI taxonomy): Eukaryota > Metazoa > Echinodermata > Crinoidea > Comatulida > Comatulidae > Anneissia > Anneissia japonica. Next base: position 296,428 of record NW_022743266.1, on the reverse strand, counting down.
AACATTTTGGAATACTAGCCAATGGAAACAGCAAGTCATTCAGTGTAATAACATTAATATGAAAAAATTGTTATTATACACTACAAAGCGGAAAAAATGTAGTGTGGGTGGGTGGGGGTAGCCAGCCCATACTTTTGGAAAGTAAAAAAAAAAAGAAGAAAATAAGAAAGAAAAACACCTCAGGTTATTTTCGGGCGTCTAGAAAACAAAAATTTCACACAGGCGTGCCACAGATCCCCTTGGGTAGTGTTGTCTCTTATCGGCCCACTTTCACCCCCTCCCTTTACGGAAATCTCTGGATCCACCCCTGCATAGGTTGTATAAAATAAATGATATTTATTTTATTACTTACTGAAGCCAACATGAGTACACTTTCTTTCATCTTTGCCAACCCAAACCTGGTGATGCCAAGCACTTCACCCTGTAATTCAAAATTATTTGAAATATTAACTCTACACAAATATATATTTGGGTTTGTTAAAACAAATTTCATCTGGTTTCATTTAGCAAATAGGGTAAATATTTTTCTTTCATTTTCAAAATGCACTGAACAACATGTATGTAGCATTGAAAAGAAAGCATTCTTTACTTTGGTTTACAAAATTTATTCAAAATTATAAACCATTTTGAGGTCAGCAGATTGTTTACATATTTTATACCTGTATGTTAGTGGCGATGCTTTGCTGATGGCAAGTATGAAAAAAAACAACTGCCCATTCATGAGAATACTCCTTTAACATAATGGAACAGTCACCCACGATGTACAGTGCTTTATTGCAGACTGCCAGGGGCAGACTGTTCAATTATATATTAAGGGATATTCTCAGTTATTATCATATTCATAAATAATAATATAAAAGTTGAAAAATAGATATCAAAGGCAGTTTTTGCATTTTGTAAAACTCCTCAGATACACTACTTACTCTGTAGGTCATCAGATCAGCTAACAACATGACATGTCGACAGTCTATACTCATTCCATGGCTGACCATTGTGTACTGAACCTCATCCATAATACACCTTCTATTAAGTTATGCAGAATATAGAAAAAACATTTAAAAAAAGTAGCACTGTACTGTAATTCCTATGTACAAAAAATGGCATTAGATATTTAAAACTTCAGATCCCTATTCAATTTATTAATGAAACTCTAGGGCACTTTTTTATTACAACCTCAACTAACACCACAATATATTGCTACCTGGGCCACTGGTTAATTTGGCACTGCATCACTTATCAATCAGGAACAATGGGTAGTCAGACATTGTTAATTTGAGTGTAAACAACACTTTCCATATTATTATTATTATAAAGTGCCACACTTTGCTTTTGAATTGTGTCTAAAGCAAGCAGAGATTACCAATAGGGAGCTAACAATTGCACAACATAAAGGGATGAACGTAATGACGTCACTAAAACATCACCTGCACATGCGAGAATGTTAAGTTCTTGTCGTCGCATGGATTCTATGATGTAATTTGACCAGATCTATGTTGTGCAGAGAACGTAGGATGGCCATGTATGAGTAAATCCATTCTAGCGTTGTGCAAACCGAAAACTCCCTACTGCCTGTTACAGGGTGCCATGTATTACCATGAAATTTTCAAGGGTGTGATGAAACGGCACAATGACGACAGCGATGACAACAACAATAACAATAACAATGTAATTATTAATAATGATAATAATAATATGCATTCTACCTTGCAGCTTCAATCCCTAATGTTTTCTCTACCTCGTAAGTATTGTTGGAAAAACATTTGGTTCCATAAACGCCTTTGGTTCCTATCACGGCTCGGAGGTTATCGCCCTCAACGAGAAGTTTGTATTCTTGTTTACGACCAGCCTTTTCATCAATGTGAATTACTGCTCTTGATACTTCTGGAATACCCTAAAAACAAATAAAATAAAATCATAATAAGTTCATGGTTAATAGAAAATAATGAAAAAAAAATGCATTTTATTTGCCCCATGTTGTTTTCGGTTATTGATAATATTATATATGGCAAAGACAAGCCAAACAAGTCACTTGTCGCAAAATTCGATTTTGAGGTATTAATAAAAGAGTAAAATGAGAGCTATAAAATGGTAAAAAAATAATTCAAATCCGACAATTCCTTATGAAGTTATAAGCATTTAAACATACAACTGTTTATAACCAATATAGAGAAATCAGCCTTCAAAGTTTATAGTCCGGGAGCCAGGGGCCATATATTTGCATAAAATGACCACATGTTTAGTTGGTATTTTTGGAAAGGTCATCCTGTGGGGGTTTAGGAACTGCCTGTCTGACGAGACATTTCTGCTGGAATAAGGGTTCAGAGGTCAATAATGGTCATTTCTAGTCAATTTTACTATGAAATAATAATCAGGAAATATAAAACATGTATAATATACCAAATACAATTATGTTGCACATCATATGAAAGCTTATGTAATTGTCTATCCAGTGATACCAAACTTGTTTTTGTATCATCTTCTTTTAAGTACGTTTTTGGGGTAAAATCACACAATTTTGTCATTTTTTGTCAAAATTTGATATTTTTTGTTTTCCTTTTATTTTGGAAAAAATATACTAAATGAACAGATAATTCAACCATTCTTTTTCAGAATTCGACCAATTATATGATTGTGACATTGAAACAAAAATGGAAGACTGAAACCAAATACTTGCTGAGTATACTTAATATTAAGTTCACTTGAAAATAACAAAAATATCAAAATATTAGCAAAACCAAGCTATACTGAGAGCAGCTTAGCTCAGTTGGCAGGTGGTAGCCACGGTGTGCATGCTAAACTGTGGAAATCCCTTGGTTCCCTGTCCAATATCATCTGTAGGGCTGAAATACAAATTATGATAGCACATATACGGCATTTAATGTTAATGAACGCAGTGCACTGCAGAGATTCCTCGGCTAATTTACAAGAATGAGTCTTTCGAAAATTCTGCCCCCCCTTGGGGTATGGGGCTTGATCCCTTTAAGCGTCATCCTTAAATAGAGACCGCAAATGCTTGGGAATCTCATGCAGTTTCACTTATGCATGAGACTTGGTAGGTCTGACACACCAAAAACACTTCCTCCTCCTCCTCTTTATTTCCTTTCAATGATTCTCACCTGTATAACCACCTTAGGGAGTGTCTGTTTGAGTGACTGTAGTGTATAATACATTGAACTCTTGGCTGATTCCTGAGGTTCCACTGTTATCAGACGTTCATTCAAGATTTCAATATGCTGCAAGTTGGTTTAAAAATACATAAAAAGAAATTTATTAACAATGTCCAAATTCATATTTATTATTACTGTTTCAAACAAATTACATTTGTCTTGATTATACCTATATGAAAAATAAAGTAAAGAGTTGCGAATTCTACTTCACAACAATAATAGAAATATTCCAGCCCAGACTATCAAATTTTATTAGACAAAAACATGTGACATGCCTAAATATGGTCATGACATCACATCATGACCATATATAGGCACATCATGACTATATATGGGCACACAACAGTTTTTTTTTTATTTAAAGAAAATTTGATAGTCTGGACAGAGCTTCATATATTACTGACCTCAAATTTGACCTTAATTCTGGCACCACAGATTTTGGCTCTAATTTTCTCAGGTGATACTTCAAGCTTAATGGAAAATCCAAAAGAAACATCTCATATATAGACATGCAATAAACAACTAAGATAATAAGGTAAAGCATGAGGTAAAAAAAAATAGTACAGTGTGTATATCCTATTTCTAGTTTCATGGTACAAGGCAGTATGTGTGAAGCAGGCTTACTGTGTAAAGGGGGTACCAGGTACAGCATTCTATATATATATATTTATTGTTAAGGCAAATTTTACAGATTTTAAGTATTATTTCAATTGTTCATTTTATTATTATTTTATGTGTAATCGGAATAGTGCATTAGGAGACCTACATGATAGTGATTTGGTTCACTTTTAGGAATCCTGTCTCGGCCTGTTTCAGATTGTTTATGCTTTTATTTTGTTGTATTGTAACCGGTTGTTGTTTTTTTATGTATTTTATTGAGACAAAATAAATGAAAATAAATGAAAATGAAATGAATGCAGAGTGTATCAGTATTATAACATAAAATGTATGTAATATATAAAACAGATACGATTATTTACACAATACAATATAAAGTTTATACCATGCAGTAGTTCATATATTTTTTATTTTATTTTATTTTATTTATTTGTTCTTTATACTGGGTTTCCTCTTCAGTAACAAATTACTGTTCTCCCAGAGAGCCCAGTACACATACAACAGTCCACGACACACAAGACAAACATACACACATGATGTTTTACACAAACTAAATCTCAATATGAGGTTTAGGGGGTGGAGTTGTTTTGGTCGTCAGAAAAAGTCCTGCAACTGACAGGAATTGAACCCATGACCCTGGGATTGGAAGGCAGCATCTTAACCAAGCTAAACTCCACTCGAAATGAATCCAAACTCCACTGAATATATAATTCAGTATTTACCTTGAGAAGCTTGATCCTCTCTAAGTCCAGCTTGATGAGTATAAAACATCTATCTGGAAGAACCACTTCTTCTAAGTACTCAGTTACCTAAAGAATGTAAAAAAAATTAAAAGTGATGAAAATAGATTTAGAATAAACAAAAGTTAAAACATCTTTCTCATTATCTCACAGCCATTTTCTTTATAACACTGTGGTATAAAAACTGAAAATTCTTGTTGGAAATCAAATTGCATGCCTGTGCGTTTGTGACCATATTTGTAAAACAAGAAACATTATATTTTCTCAGTACATCTTATCAATAAGCTGACAAATTACCTCTCCTAACTTAGTCTTTTCAATCCGACCTTTGACTCTACGTGCAAACTCAGGATCTGTTTTGTCTTCCAGGTGGGCCGTTATGATAGGTGTGCTGATGTTTTTGGATGCGTTTATAATCTCCTTGATGCGTGGAACACCTAGAGTAATATGTATGAACTTGTTAAAGATAAATAATCACAATACAATGAATGTTTTAAATGAAATACTTAGACATCAAGTGCTCACAGAGCTGGGCTGCAGTTCCTTAGAATCTTTGGCAGTAGAGTACAATATCACAGTCAAAAAATAGGGAGGGGCAACACATGTCTTCACTTATTTTTACTACCCCCTAAAAATTAATTACATAGATCAGGGCAGATCCAGTATTTTTCTAATGGCGGTCAAAGTGTCCCCCGTGACACCTATTGGAACTGTGCCTGTAAATACCATTTACAATACGAACCTTAATCTGACCCCAAGAAGAATTCTTAGTCTTGCAATATCTGAACCAATACCAATATATATTATATATGCATATTATTCCTATCAACTAACAAATGCATAAGCCACACAAATCAACAGTGATGTTAGTAGTCAAACCTAGACACACCAAATATTACCATTGTTTCTTTACCAACCATCAACTGACTGATATACAGTACAGCGCCCTGGATGGAAGGTTTTATTAATTTTAAGGGGTGTTATAGTAAATCAACAGTGGCAAAAGTTGTATTATCCAACATAGGTATTGACAAAATAGACAACAGCATTCATACACCCAATAGCCAAATTATTCTTGCACAGAATAAAAGGATATTCATAGATGCTACACCAGCAAAATGGAAAGTCTTGAGCGTCATCTGAGTTCCTGGTTCTCCAATACTCTGAGCTGCCACTGCTCCCACGGCTGTTCCAGGTTCCATCTTGGCTCTTAGGTGCTTCACCCGACACATATCAAAGAACTCTTTCAGCTGTGTTGTGGTCACTCTTTCAAGCTGATACAAAACTTTACAAAAGAAATCATACAATCAATCCAAATATTATTAATGCTCTCATTTAACCATAAAAAGTAGATTTGGTAATTATATATTTCACTGTTAACCCAGGACTGAATTAACTGGATAATTAGAACAGAGTGCAAATATGCGGTCACAAATGACAACAACTATAAGTTTGTATTGTAAAATATGTATTTACATGTATCTTTTAAAAATCCTCAGAGAAGGTGAAACCCAAGCACTTTCAGATATTGCTTCCATTAAGCCTCTTGAAAAAGACACCTTTTAGATGATAAAAGACAAGGATATACACATAATGCTGTACATAAGTATTGCTATAAGGATAGCAAGTTAAAAAATCCTAATGCCTTGACAGTATAGAAACCAAGTGACGAAAAGACTGGAAAGCAAACATCTTACCCACCAAACTGTAGTCCATTGCTTACAGTGATTTTGTCAAGACAAAATGAACAGTACAACAGGAACAGAGAAACAACTTTTTATATTTTGCAATGAAAAAATCATAGCAAACTAATGAAAATGAGACCTCACAAGTTGAGTGGTTATGAGAGTAAATGAAGCACTCAATATGACAAAAAGTTTGATAATATTAATTTCAAGTACACTGGCACTGATGATTATCTCTCAAACTAATGTCAGAAAACATGCAGCGCAGGCTTATAGAGCCGATGGCCATTATCAAGTTTCAATAGATTCTGATGACCATCTATCAGATAAACTAATGTCAGAAGACATGCAGCCCAGGCCTACAAATCTGATGCCTATATCAAGTTTCAATGGATGCTGAGCTGGGCTTAGGATATCAGGATTCTGACAGGTTAATATATAGAGGCTTATATAGCTCTTCACAGCCAATTCTACCCAAGTTATCAGTTTCGGTGACAAATAAAATGCTGATACACTTCTGTACTGGTGACAGCACCAGTCATCAATCATCTGATCAGAATCTCCTACTCAGGTATGGTGACGGCATCATAAATGGTGATGTCACCGAAACTGATACTTATCAGATCTATTAGAATCGGGTGCTCTTTACACATCCCAGCAATTATTAATGAAATATCTAATGACACTTACTGTTTTTTTCTGTCTGTTCTTCACTCAATCCATAAAGTTCCCTACAACCCTTTAGTTTCTTACACATCTCATCTACAAATAGTCTACAAGAAATACAAAATTTCATACTAAAATGCTAGATTGTTTGTATTGAGTATAGCACCATAAATGTTATCATTACAAATGATTTAAGATTCAAAAATATTTTTATAAATACCGCGCATAATAATTTAATTGCATATAATTTACTAATTGATATGAAAAGTCAATAAGAAATTAAAAATTTCATGTTAAGGTGATACCTTGGTTCTAATAATTATAGCACCATAAGTGAGTATAGATTATCATTCAAGGTTCTGGACTCCAAATTATAACTTCGTAAAATGAAACACTGTTAGCAATATATTGACTAACTATAGTATTTATTCCCACAAGCTTTTGCCAGCAGTCTATGCTGGCATGATGCCAGCATAGACTGCCGGATAAAGCTTGTAAAAATAAATACTATAGTTAGTCAATAAAGTGCTAGCAGTTTACATAGTTATACCTGAACAATACGGCTCCACTTACTATTAAATTATAACTTCATTGTCCAATTAAGTCATTATACATATTACCACAGTTTTAAACACCACACACAATACTCAGAATTATGAAATCTGCTAGGAATATTATTGTTTCTGATGTTGATAATATTGAGGACGTATACGCAAAAAATGTACTTAAGAAACATGACCCTATAATTAAAAACATGTCCCATCCTATGTTCATACAATGCACGTTCCATAGATCCGGTCGTATACAGTACTGTATGTCCAAGAAAGTGCAATACAAACAGATTGGCATGATTGTTTATTTTCACAACTCAATTCACATGTACAATGCTGAATTTAATAGAAAGACTAACAAACTCTTGTAAATAACTGTATTATGTATATATTCTGTTTTGTTCTGTCCTTCAATTATTTATTTTCGTCTAACTTCTATACTAATTTTGCATCTGGAAGACACATTTTACTTTATTCATTTACAAAGTGACATTAAAAGAATCTTGTATCTTGTATCCTGTATACACTGAGCTGATAAATTTCATTTCATATATGTCTCTTATACACATCTAGATGTGTATAAGAGACAGCGGCATACTCTTTGCTTTCCAGAATTTCTGTGGATGTCTCTTTTATTAGTGGAGAGGTCAAAGTCTTCTCAGCTTTACACGGATACTTGGCCTGGAATTAATACATAAAAATTGATTTTGGCCGGAAACCTGAGAGTAGCGATGTACTGACATTGACTAAGAATTGAAATTCCAGTTGCCTTATACAAACGACTTAGACCAAGAGTGCATCATCTTAAAATTGGTGGGCAACCTCAGAATTTCAAGGTAATATGAGGTGTAGCATCCCAAACCAGCATTCTGTCGCTGATTGTTAAACTGAGGAATGTGGCAGTATTGCATACATTAGTATGGAGAATCTCTAATACTTTTATTCATAACTTTGGCAATAGAAAGTCGATTCCAGCAAAGGACCCATCATTTTAAAGCTTATAATGTGGAAACTAAAAATAAATTAAAAAGTATACTTTATTATGGTCAGTATTGCTGGATTTGGGATGGCGAGTCTCATTATAATGGTAAGCATTGGCTATTATTTAATAAACTATTTTTTCTTTATTTCTATATTTATCTACCTGATGAATCTCGTTATCATCATCACCATGTCATCATTATGTCATCATCATCATTATAACATCATTTCTGAGCAATCAAATTCAAGAACATTCCTATTTAATTTAAAGTGCCAACTTGGCGTTAGAAATGTTTGAATTAGTGTCAGTGTAGTATTTTAAAATATTTACTCCAGAAACATAATAATGGATACTTCAAATTCATAAATATTCATGATCAACTCTGACCTTGATGTGTGACAGGACTCTTTCTAGATCAACAGGTTTGTCTTTGCCTTCCATAACGGCAGGATCAAGGTTATCGCCTCCATATATGAACTGGATGATGTCACCCATCGAGTTACGTACAGTCAAGTCATAGTGAGCGCAGAGGTCTTCAAGAGACTGCAATCAGAACAAAAGAAAGCACGGTTAAAAACCTAACAAAAAATAACTGTTAAAAAACAAACCAAAACAGATTTTATTTTATGTTTTTTCTTTAGGCACATGGCCAAGGAATATCAATTGGCAACTTAATCACTGTCCTATCGCATAGTTGGCAATCCCTTCACATGACAAACATAAACACAAGATGCTTTACACAGACCAAGTCTCATATGAGGCTTAGGGAGTGGAGTAGATTTGGTTGTGAGAAAAAATCCTGTTACTATGACAGGAATTGATCCGAGGACCCTAGAATAGGAAAGCAAGCATTTTCAAACTATTCAACTCCAGTTCATTGGGTTTTTAAAATCTTGAATTAAATGCTATTGTCAGATATTGTTAACCAGATTGAAGAGCAACAAATATAGATTATGATTGTTCACATTATCTAACCTTGACTAGTCGTCGCTGCATGTAGCCTGTCTCTGCAGTTTTAACAGCTGTGTCAACCAATCCTGAGAAAAGCACCAACAATTATTTGTTAATTATTCAACAATCATCACAAATATAATCTAAATCATGTTTTAAGTAGAAATTAATAATATTGTCACAACTACATCAGAGTGGTTTCTTTTTTAGTATTATAGTAGGAAAAAAAACCCAATAATATTAGGCTCAAACTTGGAGAAGATGGCTTACCTTCTCTGCCTGCCATAGTGTGGAAGAAAAACTCAGTGGGAGTCAGCCCTGAATAGAAGCTATTCTTCACAAATCCTTTGGCTGCTGGAATCTTGGCTAAAAAGTAAAGTTTAAAAGTTGTTTGAAGATATCATAAAAACAATCATATTAAACATAGTTTTATTATTTGCTATTTGTTCTTGAGTATTTATATAGTGCCTTCCCTTTTAATAAATGCTTTTTATCTTAGGTCAGGGTACACATGCTTTAAGTGCTACTGCTACATTAATAACAGGCCACCATAACAGGCAACAATTTATACTCCGGGGTGGGGAAAGCAATGCAGATTAAGTGCCTTGATCAAGGGCACAAGCGAAGTGCACGGCAAAAGATTGAAACCGAAACTTTAAATTTGTGATATCAAACCGTTCTGCTGTGCTAAAACATACCACTCCCACAAACATATACATGTTTTATTTTAGTTAAAAGTTAAAATGTGCTTACAATGTCTTCGAAAGTGAGGTAGTGCACGATCCTCAAAGCCATTTGGAATGCGTTTACCACTGATAGCTTGCTGGCCAACACACGCTATCATCTGAGAAATGTTGATGAATGATCCTAGGATGATACAATAAATATTTAAAAACAGGTAATAAAAACAATAGTAATTCTGCTTTATATATAACATATTCTTGATTTTTTTAAATATCCTTTAATTAGGTCTAATCGCTACTTGCCATGCTTGTTGTTTTTATTTGAGTCAATTATTCAAATTTCACTTTAATTGACATATTAATCATTAATATTCAAAAAACTACAATTTTCACAGTTTTATTACTTGAACCTTAACTTCTTGTTACAAAATATTTTAAGAGTTCAACAAGTTATGATTAAAATTATTACAGCTTCTAAATATACAGTACAGTGCTGTCACATTCTAATGATATATAATCAGAAGAACAATTATGACAATACACTGTCTCTGAGATGGCATGTCCCATATTTGACAAAGGCAGTCACATTTTATTTAGGAAACCACACAAGTCGTACCTTTTGATCCACAAAGTGCCATGTTGAGGGGGCTGTTGCTCTTGTGTAGTTCCTTCAAACATGCTTTACCTGCATGGTCACGAATCACAGACAATTCCTTCAAGATGATGGCCTAACAGAAAATACAATTAGGAAACATTTTTTTAAACCATGACCTTTTTTGCTTCAAATTTATTAACTTTATTTTGTCAATTGCAGAATTTATTAAACCTTCAAGGAAGTGATGTTATATTATTTGTGATAAAAATTGTTCAAATTGTAAAATTTGAGCCCAAGAAAAGGGGAACAGAAAGGTAAGCTTCTTATTTATTTTTATTTCATTTGCATCCAACATCAAGTAACTTGCCAATTACAGGATAAACAATGTTATATACACTAACTCTCTCTATGAGAATAAAGGAGTTTTAGAAATGAGATTTGAACCCAGCACCCTGGGCTTAGAAGTCAAGCACCTTAACCACTATGCTATACAACTCCACTCCAAAGTGGTACTGTATTCAACAAGCTACAACTTTTTAAATATTTGTTTTGAATATTAAATATTTGTTTTTGAAAATCATCAAGGGTAGCCTAATATTGTTAGTTACCTCAAGGGTTTGTTCAGGTGTGCAGCCTGGTTGGCTCTGCAGCTTACCAGCCTCAAGCTCACGAATGTATTCATCGCATTTAGAATATCTGAAATAAGAAGTCGAAACTTGCAATGTTTTTAAATACTGACACGTTTGGGTAAACAAGGTATACACAATGAACACACTAAGTGAGTTAAACGAGTGTTAATAGTATTAGCTTATGAATATTCAAGTTAATACAATCTAAGTCGCACAGACACATATAGTTCTAAACCTACCCATCATCCAGCAGGTTTTTCTTAGCTCTGAGAAGGCCTTCGCCAGGAGTGACATCACCAATGCCGATAGAGAAACCACGATTAGCTGGAACAAACAACACAATGCATTAACTAAGAAGAATTATGTGGGTTACGTACAGGGGTCCCAAGTCCCCCGCTCAACAGTCTACCAAACCCTTGCGAGGAGGTCAAAATCTCCCGGTAACTAACTACTGCACCTGTGCTTTCTGTTCACTCTTGTATGTATTTGTTGTCACCATTTTTTGAATGCCATACTTCCCTACTTTTGACCACAAAATGGAATGAACTACAATATAAAACAATACAGGTCTCCCTCTAATTAAAGACCACTTTTGGGACCGCCAGGGGTTTATGTGGTCTTAAACAGCTTTGGTGTCTAATTAGAATATTAAAGATAAAGACATTTGTTAATTTGAGACCTCAGAAAAGAGGCCCTTAATTGGAGGTGGTCTTTAATTGGAGAGAGACCTGTTTTACAATACAATAGACAACAAAATTTAAAGCTTACATAAGAATGCTGGGCAGAGCCTTGCAAGGCGACTCATCGCATCTGCGGCTGCCTGCTCACCATAATCACGCAGTAGGATGTAAAATACATTATTCTTCGAGCCCGAGCCTAGAGTTAGTTTATCCATAGCACCACACAGAAGTTCACTGTTGTAAATAACCACAACTGAAAAGAAAAATGTATTGTTAGAAACATTTAAGCCTGGTTCTCACTAGAGCCCTTGTATCCGGATCGTGAGCTAAGCGCTAGCGCTAACCGTTAGCACCTGTGTGAGAATGCCCGATCAGTTACCACTAACCATTAGCAGTATCCAGATACGGTTAGCAAGCGCTATCGGTAGCAAGTGAGCGCGTTTCTATCATCAACCAATCACATGTACGCGTATACAATTTCCAGTTTCTTATTGGCCAGTGATTCAATCATCATATTCTTGGTATCTGGATTGGGATTTTATTGTATTTGATCAAACAAATGGTGCATTTTTCCAACATATAGATTTGTATTTTTATGTTCATGGTTTCAGTACATCAACAACAAATTTAATGTTGTCTTGATAATAACAATAAACTTTATCTTATTATATTTTATATTTCTGATCAAACAAATGGTGTCTTTCCATGTAATATTTTCCTTCCTTCATACAAAATTTCAATGATAAAAAAAACTGTTGCATGCCCATATTTAGTCATGATGTGCCTATATATGGTCATGGTGTGATGTCATCATGACCATATTTGTCAAATAGAATTTGATAGTCTTGACAGGCCTTTAGGTTTTAGGATGAGATATTTTTAGGATGGCACGCCAGAGGACAGAATATTAATTGTACATTGACTTACACGAATCGTTGTGACACATATCTCCTTTGTTGCTGTAGTTCTTGCCCTTGGCACGCAGGTTCACTTTCAGCGAGCACTTCCTGCTTGGACGGAGGATTAAGCTGAAGATCTGCTTGCCTGTCCACAACCTGACAGGCTGAGAAAAAAATTTTCAAAAATATAATTATTTTTGAGTTCCAAAAACACAGGCATATATTACTTTATACAGTATTCATAAAACAGAGCATGAAAGTATAATTATATAAGTATTATTATTATTATTATTTATTCAATGTAAATTGCAAAAATTTAATAACTTATTATTTTGAAGTTAACCTCCACCTCAACCCCAACCCTCTAGGTACTGAGTGTGTGTTCGTTTGGTGTGTATGTCATTGACCAGGCTGTAATGTAAAGTGCATAGCATAAAGGGCTAGGCATTATTGGCTATATACAACCAACTCTTACTCTGATTCAAATGGTCTTTACCTTGATGATAGCAGGGGGAGGCAGTTCAATTCTTAGATCTTTATCCGCTTGAGACAAAATAGACGCTGCTAGTTGACAAGCTTTCGTACGGTCGAAAAACGTGTCCTTCTGAGTGAGAAGGTAAGCACCTGAAATAAACATAACTTTGAACGTTAAATTAATGAGTGGTGCTAAAGTTTGTTGCAAAATACAGTAGTCTGATTTTGGTTTTATAAATTCTCATGAATATTTTTATTTTGGTTTATACTTTATAGTACAGTAATCTTGTTGTGGCACATGAAAATAAATAAAAATCTCTAATGTGTGCGGCCAACAAACTATCTCCGGCTAGAAAACACATTGTTTTTTACGGCCTGATACCAATTTTCAGTAAGAGTAATATTAAAACTGAGAATAAAGTGGTAGAAATGCAGTGCATGTATGTTTTCGCAAAACACATTTGCCCTCTGACCCATTTTTATGGTCACCCCAGTTTCATAGAATATTAAAAATGATTCAAAAGTGTATAAATAGATGTTTGCACTTACCTGTAATGAAGTCCTGTATTGCAGCAATCAGAGGCTCTCCATTCCTTGGTGTTACTAGGTTGCTTTTCACCTGTTCACCAAAAAAAAAAAAAAAAAGTTAAAGTTTTACAAAGGTTTCACACCTTATGACTTTACAAGCTAACAAACTTTAAAATGCTTACTACACTTATTCACAAAAACAACTAACTATATTGCTTTCAGGGACGGATACAGGATTTGATAGAGGGGAATTCAAAATGTTTCCAAAAAACCCCAAAGAAGAACGCACTTTCGTATAAAAAATTATTACGATGACCAAAAACAGTGTTTTTAATTTTATTTAGTTTAAGGCTAGTTGGTCTAAGCCTAGTTTTATCCGATCTGCTAACCTATGCCTAGTTAGGTTAGCATGCATTCTCTAAGCCAGGACCAAGTAGTGTTTTGTTACGTTTCTTTACAGAGTGGAGTTCGTCCGAACCTCCTGAACCCCGCTGGAATCGCCAACGGCTTTAAATTTAATCAAATCATAAAAGTATCTATACCTTAATCACTAAGAGATTCTTTACAGTTTCAGTAATACAACCTAAGTGTTGTTATCCCATCTACAGTAAGTAGGTATCCTTTAATTAATTCACTAAAGTATCCTTAGTAATTTTTACTATTTATTGATATCTGATGCACTTACACAAATTAAATAAAAATTAAATAAAAATTAAAACCAGAATGAATGAGCATCCACCTATAAATCACTGTGGATGCTTTGGAAAACAGACCTTTCACCCCCTATTTACCACGATATTCTTAACTCAATTTTTATGAATCATCCTTACCCCCATAAGTGTCAAGGCTTCAGCTTTTGCTTCTTCAGTTTGAGGCAAATGTAGGTTCATTTCATCGCCATCAAAATCAGCGTTGTACGGAGTACACACACACTCGTTGAAGCGGAAGGTCCTGTGCGGCATTACACGTGCCTGTGAACCCAAATGTGACTTGCAATAAATGATTTAATATAAATGTAGTTTTATGATATAAAATTATCTTTGTAGATCGCATAATTTTTGTATGAATAACTAAAAAACAACAATAGTTCCCATAGAGATTCAAAACTAGGGCCCTCCAGTAACCATTCGGATGTTCTACCAATGGTCCATTCTAGACTGTCAATCAAACTTTAAAAATGGCCAGTCATAACGCAGTCAGGAAAACACATTTGTCCCACACACAGCAGTTGTAATGTGGGACCTAATAGCGACAATATCCAATCAGTGGGGACTTAGCCAAAATGTACTTGAATCCTGACCTTTGGATTGGAAGGTAGGCCATGTTCAACGACCAATCTACAGCTGGACATTACAGCAAGTCGAATGACTACTAGACAACTTACATAATGGGCCATGATACTCAATTTGTGCAAGGACGGCTGACGGTTGAACAAGACAATATCTCCATTCATTAGATGCCGTTCCACAATATCACCATACTGGCAATAAAAGAGAGGTTGAACATAAAACAGAATATTCTTATGAGGAAAAAATCATTAAAAAACATAAAAAATCTTATCCATTAGGTTAAACATAACATCCATGTTTATATAAATGGACAAAAAAACAAAAAAAAAACACAACATAGAGATTATGTGAATATAAATAGCAAAAATAAGAATATCATTTTAATCACATGATATGTGGGGGGAAAAAATGGAGTATTTAAAATATGAATATTTATCATGAGGACATCCTACCTTCAATTCTTGAGCAATTTTCTGTTTGTTGCCATATTTAAGAAACCTTAAGATGAAAAGAAAATATATCTACCAGGATTTTTTATGCCAATAAAAGAATATTGAATTCTTTATATCCTTATTTATACTTTTGTTACTGGCACTTACTCCTCTGTTTTGGAACTTTTTCATAGTCCTCACTTCCCAATCCAAATAAAATTCATCTCTTTATGTTCACTATTTAAGAATCAACTTCATACAAAATTCCACCATCACTTCAATTTCTACCTCAAATTCATCCCTTTTTATCTTCACTTTTTCATCAGTCCTTCACCTAATTTTCAATTCCTCTTCTGCATCAGGTATTTCTTTATTCAATCTTCGATTTCGTATTTGCATTAAATTTATAGCTTAATACATTTTCACTCCGTTTGCTGCATCCCAATCATCCATTACTGTAGTTATCCTTTTTTTCATCTGCTCTTTTCTGTTCGTCTCACTTACTTTTTCACGTTTGTAAATCTTTGTTGGATAAAGTTTGCTCCTGGATGTACATCAACTCCATTTGTCACAAGTTTCTGCATCAGCTTCTTATTGTAATTTGTTACCTAAAAAAATAAATAATTCCTTTAATTTGATACAGGCATAAATGTGAGGTGTTACAACAATCTGAGTCACGACGTATGCCCAGTCAATTTGATATATTCAATAAAATATGTATTAAAGGGATGTTTTAATGAAAATGGGTTTAGAGAATTTCTGATAAAATTTAGTACTAATATTTCACGATAGCAAACATTCTGAGTTGATCATCATATTATCAGTATTATTACTATCAATTCTATTCAATATCATTTTACTACAGAACTATAAGGGTCAAAATTTTTCTCTAACATCACATTTTGAATGGTTTTTACCAACCTTTTCTGGATAGGTTAGAATCTTTGCCACATGAACAGGTACAGCTACCTATATTAGAAATAAAACACAAAAGACACAGAAATAAATATAATAATAATAAAAAAACCAAAAATCTTTTCTCCAAAGTCTCAAAATAAGTTGTAAGAAGGGTACAATTAAGTCCTTAGTTGGTGTATTTATACACTTCCTTAAAAATTATTGTTGTGGTGAGAAAGCATATTAACTTTGTAATGAAGTTTTATAATACCTCATCAATGCGTAGATTAGGATCTGGTGAGATAACAGTTCGGCTGGAAAAATCTACCCTCTTGCCCGATAGATTTCCACGGAAACGCCCTTGCTTGCCCTTTAACCTCTGACAAAATCCTCTTGTGGGTTTCTTGGGCTAAAAGATATAGTGTTTTTCTAAATTAAAATTTGTTATGTAAATTGTGTGTTAATACACTATGCTACAGTAGCAATGTTTATAGGGACAAGAATAACAAATAAAACTTTCTCCTTACCTGCATGTTCAGTGGAATTCCTGTCGTCTCACTGCTGATGTAGAGGGCGCACTGCAGTTGCAGGAAATCCCAATCTTCCTATATAAACATACAAAAGATATGGTACATGGTTGAAGTAAAAGTGATGTAAATATAAATAAAATTTTGGAGTTGAGTGGCCAAGTTGCAACTAATTACAGCCTTAACATCAGCGCTGGTTTGAGCCAGTCCTCCTCCAGAATTCTTCTTGCATTTGGACTTAAAATTGAGGTCCAGTGTACGTATCTGGCTCATGAGTGCTTTAAAGAACCCATTGCATCTTTCGGAAGAGGAGAGGGTTACCCTGATGCCATGCTTAATTTCAGCCACTGCTTTTATGGAATGATGCGAACATGTAGCTACTATAAGCGCCCTTTTACGGTAGCTAGGTAACCATGGACCATGCCCAATGCAATTCAGCACAATAACGCTGCGAGTTATGAGTTATTCTCCTACCTTTAGCTTTACAATCATATCTGAAGAAAACCAAAAACAAATTTAAAGGACAAACAATTATAAGTTTCAAAAACCTTTATATTATTATTATTATTAATATTTTCAAAATATTATCAAAATTAAATAAGACATAAAATTAGATTAAATAAGACAAAAAAATGTAATAAGACAAGATGAACTTACCATAATCATTGCCATCTTGGCTCCAGCTTGCCTATGTTTTTTGATCACATCATTCAGAAATATAATCTCAGTTAATTTTACAGTTATGTCATCTTCATTTCTAGAATCAATAAAATCAATTAAAAAAATAATGTTTACACTCAAAACTCTGATACATATTTGAAGTTAAAAGCTTTAGTTTGTACAGCAATCTTTCATATGCAGTATCTTTGTTTCATCCAAATGAATAAACAGTAATATCAGTATGTGTATGCTGTATACATAGCACCGATACCCTTTTCATATTTAAGTAATGAGAAAAAAATCTATGTGGGATATGAACCCAGAATTTTAGCCAATTATTATGTCTGGAGCACTGTACAGGTCGTCCGCTGATTAAAGACCACTTTTAAGACTGAGTTTTTAATAGTCTTCAGCAGGTTTGGTCTTTAATTAGAGAAATTATCTTTTATAAAAATTTAAAAATACTACATTCATTGGGGGCAGCAATAAGATGGCCTTTAATTGGAGGGGTCTTTTAATGAGAAGGAGAACTCTATTGAAAAAAGCCATTTTTACAGTACAGATTTAGGTGCCTATTCATAAAATTTGCTCGCCTCAGCCCAACCATTGGGTGGAGAAGCTTTCTTGTGGACCTTGAGTCCCTCTCATTAAGGAATCTCCAGCACTGACACTGGGATCGAAAATACTATTTCTATAGGAAAGGTATACAAAGAAAAACCTGACATAGCAGCTCATATACATTAACATAGTGTATTAAATCAAAAATTACTTACGTTCCAGATTTTAGATCTGTTATTACTGATGGTCGAATACAGAGAGGGGGTACCAGCAGTCTTGTGAGTATTAAATCCTGAGGTCGAGAATTCTCGCTGTTCATAACCAGAAGTGGCATATCCTGAAACAAGTATTACAATTCAAGTAAAAATAGATGATAGGAGCATGAGTAGGAGGAGCAGAAACAAAGAAACAAGAATACTCTTATCAGACAAAGTGCTATCGGCCATTGGGCATCTGTCAACACACTGTACTTGGCAAGCATGTCAAATGATATGAACCTCACATTGCGTTACATACAAACATGCACTTTCCAACATTAGACAAGAATTTTACTTCCAAAGCACAGGGTATATCTGGGCAAGCGCAGTATTAAAAAAAGCAGTGCATTATCTTCATTCTTGATTATATGTTTATAAACATATAATCAAGAAGATAGTGTAAAAATTGTAAGTCTTGTAAGTATTATAATAATGAAGAAGAGTGTGGCTTGGTGTTAGGGTGCTTCCCTTCCAATACTAAGGACCTGGGTACAAATCCTGCAGAAATGAACATAAACAACTCCAATCCCAAGCAAGTCACATAATGAGACTTCATTTACTAGCATATCATGAGTCTTCAAACCATTGACGTTTACGCTGTTGAAAGTAGAATTAAAATAAATTAAATGAAATATACGATACCTCGTCTGTGATGCGCTTGAACAGGTTTAATACAGTCAATGGGTTCAAACTTTCCTGAAAGGTAAATGGTACACCATATAATAAAAAGTGAATTAAAATTGATAGATTAAATATGGTTAAAATAATAATGAAAATTATGACTATTAAGAAAATGATGATGTTGTAATTGATGAATGATGGCATTAACGATGATGGTGGTGGGGGTATGATGATTATGATTGTTTACATACCGTCGATGAAGCTCAAAATAGCAAATTACGATAAAAAAACCGGGGGAATATTATACGCACGACATACAAATTTTAAACTATTAAATTATGTTTTATGTGCGGATCATCCATAACACACAAATTTTTTACTGCAATGAAGCTACTAAATGTTATAATGTGAATGAACGCAATTTTAAATACAGTGAAGTATGATATGAACATTTAAAAACTCATAACATGGTATTATTAAGATTAGCCTTGCATTTGGCTCTGTTTTTCGCCAGGTATGCAGTATCAGGACCAAAAAAAGCAAAAAAAATTGGGAATTCCGACCATGAACAGAAAGTTGTCTTAAGCCAGACACTCACTGCATCGCACGAGGGTTGCACGACGAATCCACATTTGCTTCCGGCGAGCGGTAGACGACGCAACGCCGTCTGCTAATTGTCAGTAGCATTAAAAAGACGATCTGATGGGTCCGCGAATTCGCGTGCGTTCTTCGTCGCGTTGCCGTCGCACACAGTGAGTAATTGGCTTTATATGCCCGACATAAAAAAATCTACCAAAAATATCTTTTTAAAAATAAACTTTTATGCGCGAGTATATACGGTAACATTAAGGAGGTGATGGTAATGAGGATTTATAATGATAATAGTAATAATGATGTTGATGGTGAAAGTATATACTGCATATGATGATAAATGTATTGACAATTATGAAAATAACCCTGATAATAATAATAATGGTAATGATGATCATTCTGTATCCCTACACAACATCATTATAATCTATAATCATAATAATTTGACACAAATGAAATTTTTGTGATAAAGTGATTTTAAGAAAGATAATAGTGTGTCTACCTGAGCTTTATTGAGTAGGCCATCAATCTCTTTGTTGTTTTCTGATGCAATGCTAAATTCTGCATGGAACTGCTCTACAGCAGGGTCGAGCTTCTTCTTAGTAATTTTAAACTTTTCATGAACGATTTTCAGCATTGCACACTTTTTAACAGGACCTGTAATTTACAATGTATAATTTATTTGATTAACAAAAAATAATTATTGTATTATGACAATTTAATCACAAATAGCTGATGAAAGCATTTTTATGCTATTAACTATAACAGATTTGTGGCAATCGGCGACAAACTTTAGACAAAATTTAGTCCACTAGCTATTGGCTAGTGGACTAGTAGCTTTTACAATTGGCAGTAAACACATAACTTCCACTCTGTTAAAAAATCTTTTGCCTATAAGTATTCACCATAGGATAAGAAAAATGTAAAAGGTGGATTTTTACAGGAAAGTTAGTTATGTCACATGAGAAATTAGCAAAAAAATCACGGTACTAAAGCATTGTCTCCATAAAACTTCAATACCCTATTGCTAAGTAATAAAGAAGTTGCAGTTAAACACTGTAGTGACAGGGTAGTGTTGACATTATTATATGTACAGATGCTATCTCTTTATTGACAACTTGCCATATGCATGATATCAATCGGACTAGCTACAGATGTACTACCACCATCATAGGGGAAAATTATAAAAATTACAATTTAGCATTGCTTATGCAATGATTTTTTTAGGAGATGAGAGGATCTAGGAGGAAGCAATAAATTTCACAAGGAGCAGCAGTGTAACAGGGGCAAATCCAAAATTTTCCAAGCGGGAACAAAAGTCTCAGAATAGGAAAGTGAGTAGCACATAATTGCACTGAAAATGTTAAAATTTAGTGGCAAAACAGGGGGCACGTATGTGTCTCCCATGCAACTACTTGATCTGCCCCTGTGTAAATAAGTTTACTGACCTCAGCCCCAAAAATGGTGGGGCTGAAATAGTACAGACCCTCCATCTGCGAAAGACCCTCTGGGGCACATCTGTTTCAAATTCCTGGATCAACCACTCATATATTATCATTTATTTCGTCATTAAAGAATACAATGACAAACATGATTAGAAACAAGCACATCTTAAATCCCACAATGGAATTAGCGACTGGATCCCAAAAAAGGGCCCCTTGTCTCTGGAAGCCACAGGGCCCCCACCACGGACATTACGCCACTGTCAAGGAGTACTGTCAATCTAAAATTCTTTCGCAGTGGCTAATTATAGTTAATCGTAAAAGTGTAATTATTAAATATTAAGAGACCTTAATATCAAAATTTAAAAAAACTTAGCATACCATTCGGCATTTCACAGTGCGGGCAGATCCGTGTTTTGCGACTTTTTTCATTGATTTTCTTCTTGAGACCACGCTTTTGAAGGTACGTTAATCCAGGGCGCTGAAGAGTTTCCAAGAAATTTTTTCTGTCATGTGGTTGCAACAGAACTCGACTACAATTCTATGGTGATGAACATAAAAACAATTATGCTTTGCTATCAGTTGATTCAGGTGTAATGGGGAGGGACAACTTGATTTCCAGCTCCCCAACAAGTGATCATTTGTAAAAGCCTTTATGAAGAAAGCCTACCTAAAATGGCCTAGATTGGCATGAGACCAGCTAACTTTGGTTTTGAATATAGGAAGATTGAAACGTATTAATAGAGTATACAATGTACGCAGTGTTCCTTTGAAAATTTATATTAAGTATATGTAAGTAGTATTAATAAATTAGGTGAAAATTTCCCACACGAATAAAATCTTTTGACTTTTTTCTTCGAACAAGGTATCCATAAAATAAATATAAATGTAAATATGTATTTAGTAATAATATAAATTAAATTAAGCGAAAATATAGAAGAAGCATAGGAAGAAAGAATAGCAGATTCTGTCAAAACAATTCATGATGTAGACACCATTCAAAAAAAAAAACAGAAAATTTACAGGCTTGAAGAAAAAAAAAACAAGGTATAACAATATATATTAAAAGGTTTAAATTTTTGCATAATGCAATGGAAATGCCGCTCCGAGATGTTGACCAATCAAATCTCTCTATTTAGTTTTTGAGATTTCGCTTGACCATACCCAGCTGTCAATCTCATGCTGTTGTCGTCACCATCATCATCATCATCATTTATTGTCATCACGAACTTCATAATTTTTATATTGATTATTATTATTCATTATCAGTGTCATCAAATTCATTGTCATCGTCATTACCATCAACATTTCTACAATAATACTTCACCAAATTCATAGGTACCTTGCAAATGACCTGAAGAATCGTTATTATAGAGCGGAAGAATCCGATATGGAAGACGGGCAGTTCTAGGTCTATATAACCATAGTGACCAATGCAATCCGAAAGAGGCTTCATACAAGTCAAACACTCATTACTTTTCTCACTGGTTCCCTAGAACGAAAAAAATAAAAAATAAAAATATGTTTATCAACACCAAAAATCAAATCAAATCTATTATGGATCATGAACAAGAAATCCTTAAACATAAAATTAGAAGTAAAAAGACTGTCAAGCAGTGAACCTACAGACATCACTGGCATATCCCTTCTTCAAGACAAAAACATAAACACAAAATGCTCTACATACATACATAAAGTAAGTCTCACTGAGGCTTTAGGGAGTGGAGTTGTTTTGGTCGTGAGAAAAATTCCTATTACCGTGACAGGAGTTGAACCCAGGATCCTGATATTGAAAAGGGAAACATCTTCAAATCAAATTAAATCTAATATACTATAAAATAGAGTAATTGAAACAAATATTATGTGGCAAAGACAAGCCAAACCATCCACTTGTCGCAAATCCTGTTTCAGAGATAATGGCCAAAACATGATGGAATGTCAAAATTTCGGAAATCTATTTTATTGCACTAAACTAACCCTG
>NW_022743266.1:270155-273268 GCF_011630105.1 Anneissia japonica | reverse complement strand
TGATTTTATGATAGTTTCTGCATGAGAAATGCCTGAAATCATAAACTTTGAAGGCTGATTTCTCAAATATTGTTGTTCAAACAGCTGTATGTCTACACTCTTGTAAACTTCATAACGAAAAGTTGGACTTTAATGATTCTTTTACCATTTTATAGATCTCATTTTACTGTTTCACACTGTATTAATAACTAAAAATTGATTTTTGCGACGAGTGACTGGTTTGGATTGTCTTTGTCACATATCTTGTATGGAAGGAGGTTACAACAATAAACAATAGGTTCTGTAAGAAAAACCCAGAGAGCTTTATTAGCCACCTTTTACAAAAAAAAGTTGAAAAAAATGACTGGTACTATTTACTTATATTTTATCTGAACTATTGATGCACTGCAGAAATTATATACTACTGTAATAAAATTATAAATCAAATCCGGTTTCATATACGTTTAAGAAAATATATGACCAGACACATCTTAACCACTAAGCTATTCAACTCCACTCAAAGGCTAACAGAAGAGGTGTGGCTAGGTGGTAGACCTTGCTTTCTTTCAATGGTAATTATAAAGCCAATCCCAGGCTTTATACTGACCGTAGACCGTAGATAGATAGGCTTGGGTTCTTTTACTGGAAATTAACAATCAGCTGATGGATCTCCATGTAAAAAATATATTTACCATTCTGTGATCAAGCACTCCGAACGGTACGGGAGTGTGCGACTCTTGCTGGTACAAACGCTTGCTAACAACATGAAGATGGGCCTGTTGTCGCATCTGTGCCGCTGACATCACACCAAAGCATACTTGGCTTCTAAAATGTAAGCAAAACAACATATAATTTACACATGACTTTTCTGATAAGCACCAGCTCTTGGATATTGTTGCTAAGGAGGGGCATAGGCTGGTTTAAGCTTGAGTGGGGGGGGGGGGGGGGGGGTAGTCAGTGGCGGCACCAGCGGGGTGTCAGGGGTGCTTAAGCCCTCCACCGGACAGAGCTCGTCGGGCATTCAGACCATAAAACATATAAAAAGAGGCCCACACCAAGCCAACACATGTCTGTCACAGTCTGAGAAGTGCCATTTTCTGTCATCTTACGTTGATATTCTTGAAACAAATCTCATTTGGGAGGGGGAACCCCTCTTAACCCCTTCTCCAAGCTCGAGCCTACAAACTCAAGTCCCCCTGTCGGACAAGTTAGCCCCCCAGAAAATATATCCTAGAGCCACCACTGGTGGTAGTGTGGAATGTGTAACTAAACCCTTGAATGCGAAACTAAATCCCTATGCAATGGTCATTTCTATAGTATGTTATCCCACTTAGTGGAACTAAATTTGCAGATACTGTAATGCGCCCTCTAATTCCGAAACCCCCTCTAATTCAAGAACACTTTCTCAAAGACCCAAATAACAATCTTCAAATCTTTTAACACAAAGCTAGCCCTCTACTGTAATTGGAGACCAACCTTGAGATCACCCCACATTTTCAGGTTCCAAAGTTGTCTGAAATTGGAGGGCGAACTGTAGTTTCAGGTCAGTGAGACCATCCTTTCCTCTTTACTCTCTCCTTTGGAGAGATCAGAATAGGAGACTTAATTGCAGATGTGCAGATGATACATCTAAAACTACTTGAAATTTGCGCTGAAAGTTGCTATGAAAATAGGTGCGCTAAATTGCAACTACTGCATATTATACATGGTAAAAAGAGATAGGTCAAGGACTAATTTTCGGCAAAATTACACAAATCAATCGTGATGTTGGTAGTCTATGAGTGAGATACTTACCTGGATAAACCGACTAATTGCCATTGTTCCCGAAATAAATGGAACAGTCTGACCCAGGGCGCCACTTACAAACCGTCTCCCTAACAAATGTCCTCATTCCCTAGAGATCCAAAAGATCACGGAGAGGGTAGGAAGGGAGGGAAGGTTATCCAGGTAAGTATCTCACTCATAGACTACCAACATCACGATTGATTTGTGTAGTCTATTTCGTGAATACTTACCTGGATAAACCGACTAATTGCCAGATTAGCAGCGTAAAAGAGGAGGCAGGCATGATCAGAAACCAGAAAACTTACCTATGGAGACGGCTTCAGAACAGCAGCTGCCAAAGGCGCCTGGGTCGAGACGACATCCCGCAAGTAACAAGAAGAAAAAGTAGTCTCCGATCTCCACCATGCCGCTGCAAGAATGTCGGCGAGGGGAACCCCTCGAAAGAGAGCTCAAGAAGCCACCGTGCCGCAACCTCATGCATGTGGGCAGGCGGACGCTTGCGAGCCGACGCATAAGCGGCTTGGATGGCCGAAACCACCCAGCGAGCAATGGCATCAACAGAAGCAGGCAAATGGGGCCGAACTGAAGAAACAAACAAATGCGAGTCCGTGCACGGACGCGTGCGATGAATGTAAAAACGCAAAGCTCGCACAGGGCACCAAACCTTGTCTTCCCGCACAGAAGAGTGCGAGGAAATGGTGGGAATGAAGACAGAAGGAGGGGAATGCGCCAAAGTCTGCGTCTTCGCGAGGCAATCAGCTCTGAAAATGAGACGAACACCACCTCGCTCGAATCGAATATGGCCCGGCTCCAAGGAAAGAGTGTGAATCTCACCACGGCGCTTACACGAAGCAACAGCCACTAAAAAAGACAGATTAAGCAAGAAAGCCAAGCCAAGGGGCTCATAAGGAGAACCCTTGAGAGATTCAATCACAATATTAATATCCCAGCGAGGAGGTAAAACGCACATCGGGGGTCGACTATTGAACATAACTCATAATAACTGCGATACCACACTAGAGGAAGAAATGTTTGATCCATCCGGCAACGTCGGTAGAATAGCGCCAAGCGCAGACCGGTATCCCGCTATCGTGCGTACCTGTAGACCCTACTCAAACAGATAATCCAAAAAGAGACACACCTGACCTAGAGTGGCTGACATACTGTAGGATCCACTTCACGAAATAGACCTGTACTGTACAGTATAATAAATTGGCATTTATTTTCCGAAATGCGCGGACAAATTTCTATTATACTAGGCCAAATTTATGTGTTGAGTATATATTCCTGATGCATGCCATTTTTTACAGTCTGCCACTTGAATTGCACTCTAGTCTCAATATAAACAT
>NW_022743266.1:263705-267286 GCF_011630105.1 Anneissia japonica | reverse complement strand
TATATATATACAGTAGTTAGAATACCTTTTCGTCCATGTATTCATTCTTCTTTCTTCCACCAATGGAATATTCTCGGGTGCACCATAGTCAAAAGTACGAAACCCATCACTTCCGATTTGTGATTCTGGTCGCCGATTCACACAATTTGAAGCCATATTTGAAGCCATATTGGAAAATGCGGCTATTAATGGTAATGGTAGAGCAGACTTAATGGAAATTTTTCGTGAATACAATACATAAGAAATTCTTACTTTAAAAAAGCATATAATTTCTGTCTATGATGACCTGGCATGTGCCTGTTATAAGTGTTAATTTCATTATCATCGTCATTGCTGTTATCATAACTGACGCAAACTTTTATTTGAAGGCAAACCTAGAATGGTGACTACCGCTTGATAATGCCTGCACTCCGTATCCAGAAAGATGGGGGAGGGCGAAGGGGGTTGCGACTATGCCATTTTTTTTCTTTTCCTTGTCACGCTGCCAGACTCTAGAATAATCTCACAAATGAACTTGATCCCATTATTTTCAAACGGGCACTCAAAACTCACTTGTTTGCCTAACGTACTTCCACTTATTCTGACTGTTGTGTCTCTTTTACTGTACGTGTTATGTTTTGCTTGTGTTAATTGTTTTGACACTAGTTGTGACCCTTGTGATTTCTGTTTAATGTTGCATACTTTCTGCCTTGAGTTTTTCCCTGAACTAGGAGATTTGGCGTGCGCTTTATAACCGCAAGGAGAAGGCGCAATATAAATGCCCATACTAGGTAGTACAAACCTAGTACATGCTTGGGTGAATAATGTCATGTATTATGTGGGAAGAGGAAGTAATTTTTTTTTTTTTTTTAACATTGAACACAAAACTAAGTGTTATGTATTAAACTTGTACAATCTGTAATGTACAAAAAGCTAATTTTTAATGTATTTTATTGTATTGGACGAATATATGCTGTGGATTGCAGCACAATCATTTTATGTATATTATTTCCACAGTAATGATTTAGAATGTATGATTTATTAGTTTCCAAGTGAGAATCAGTACAGTACAATAGAACCCACTGCTTTGGCACACCCCTATTTAGGGTACACTTTTTCGGCTATGAAAGGAAGTATATCTTTCAACACTATGATCATCCCTGAATCAGGAACACTCGTATTAAAGGGACACACTGTTTTTTTTGGTCAAGACATTTACGTACATGCTCATAACAAATACAAAAAGAGCACTAGCAAAAACATCAACAGCAGCACCAACAACAACAGCAATAGCAGCAGACGGAGGGGCTAAAGGCCCCGACGAGGGGGGAGGGGCTAGTGGAGTGAATCGAGTCTCACTTGGGTGGGGGACAGGAGGCCGCCTAGGAAGCCACGGATATTTGATGAATTATGGCGAATTTTTATTACTTATTTGATAGGCATCGAGTTACTATAATATGACATCATGTAGGCTATGCTTTCTAATGTTGACATCAGCTTCAAAAACCAAAACGTTTTGATTGAAACAAGGAACAAAGAGTATGCAATGTAACCATCTAATTAAGTGAAATTCTATATTTTGGAAATTTAGCATGAAATCTGTCAACCACGCTTTCATAGTCGAGGTTGCTTCACCTATCACGATGTAATCCAACCATAATGAGGCTATCTAAATGAGCATTTGTCATAACAGAACGCAAATTATTTTTAATTAGTCTCATTGAATTATTATTATTAATATTATTATTGTTATTGTTGTTTTTGTGATGAAAAGTTAACACAAATATGGTGGCTAAACGAATATTACATGTAAATATTTTTTTTTATTTGTTTGTTCCCCGACAAAACTTATCGTCTTCCCCGACCGGGGGGGGGGCGCTCTAGGCCCCAGCCCCTCTGGCGCCACCACTGAATAGCAGCAGCAACAACAGCAGCAGAAGCAACAACAACAACAACAACAGGAGCAGCAGCAGCAGCAACAATAACACCAGCTACAAAAACTATGACAACAATGATGACGGCAACAACGAAAATTCGACAACAATAATAATGATAATAGATTTTGGTTTAGTACGTTACTTTCACATAATATAACCATATCTTTTTCATTTCATTTTATTCGAAATTCATAAAAATTCCAAGGATAAAAAACCAAACAAAGTAACGCAAAGATCAACTTACTTCCATTGTGGTCTTTAAAAAAATTACGTCAAAATATGATTTCATAACTACCATAGGGCCCACCCCGTAATACAAAAAGCAACACAAAATACAAAACCATTACCACTATTACTACGATCATTACCATTACTATTTCCTCTGATTAACCACTTCTGTTAGATGTTCTTTTAACCGAAAGGTCCACTGATTAATCTCAGATAAGAAAGTATAATACATACTCCAAGTATTGAAATACACGCCATCGTGTTGGGATTCAATATTTCGACATTAATTATGTCATCATCAGGAATGAAAAAATTATCCATATTAGCAAGCTTATATGCACTAGTACCAAAAGTGTTTAACCAATCAAAACATTACCTCTAGTAGGTGACATAGCAGTGATGATGACATAATTAATGTCGAAATATTGAATCCCAACACAATGGCGTGTATTTCAATTTACTTGGAGTATGTATTTACTTGGAGTATGTATTATACTTTCTTATGTTCTTTTACTTTTCGTAGATTGTTGATGACTGTTGTATTATTGTAGAATCTGAAGACTTAAACTAAAAATTCATACAAATAAAATGGGAAAATGAAACTTCAGTTTGCTTTACGTAGTTTCATTTACTTCTGTCGTGTGTCAAAAAGAGAAATAAATATGAAAAACAATAACAAAAAATTAGAGTATAATATAAACTTAAAAAGAATTATAGTATGAAGTATTCTCGATCTTCCACCAAGTTTATACATATTTATTTGTGGAATTATGTTATAAATACGTTTTGTACACCGAACTCTAAAAGCATTTTTTTCCTCGCGAATATGCCTGCATTATGGTACATATACAAGGCAGAAGTCAGGCGTTAAAAAGAAGAAATCGAGGAAAATCTGAATTATGAGGACAGAATTTGTTAGTTACTAAAATGCTACTAAAAGAAGCCTATTACATCGTAGCTCTAAGTAATTACAAACAATCAAAAGCTGCCATCAATGTACGCGTCTTCAAGTTTAATTTTTCTAACTCAACAAGCTCGTTTATCAGACTTTTCTTATAAAGCACAACTTTTTGTTTTTGTGTCTAATGTACAGAAATACATTTGGTACATACTATGGAAATAACCTTAGTTTAAATTAATGATTGGAAAAAGTATCAAGCCTAAAGTCTACTTTTTACTGTTTTTAAAAAAAATATTATTAATAATGCTTTAGAACGATGTCATACAATTTACTTAAAAAATAAGTAACGCAAGACTTGTACTTACTGTACGATAGCAGTCCTCAAATCTAGCATGGAAATGTACGGGGCGCCTAACGCTATCTCTATTTAAAACGCCCTATTACAACAACAGGAACCGAAAGTCGTTTTGAACAGAGAATTGTTTACACAAATTCAGAGGATTATATTATTATTTAAATTATATATATAAACAAGT
>NW_022743266.1:238765-262845 GCF_011630105.1 Anneissia japonica | reverse complement strand
GACTAGTGTTGTCCGAAAGCTCTGGTTCTAGTGTTGGCTGTTTACTTACGTTTACTTTTTAGCTGTTGCTTATCATTTTTGTATCTCTACTGAGATCCAGCCATTGTTTCCCACAGCATTGTTGTTTTCCAGTATTTTGCCTTTTAATCTATATATCTATATATCTATATATCTATATATCTATATATCTATATATCTATCTATATATCTATATATATATCTATATATATATATATATATATATATTCCTTGTAGTGTCCTTGTGAGTGTTGCAGAAAGCTGAACCGGCTTTAGCATATACATTATTTAATTATAGCTGGTTTTGTACACTGTAATTTTTTTTTTGTATGTACAGTGATCTTCAAAACAGATGTGCTAAATATGAGAGAAACTCTTATCAAAGACCTTAAAAACTAGTTTATAACATCGTTGGTTCTTATTATCTGGTAGCTCATGAGCTGTAATCCAAATGAACAAGCCAGTTACACTGCTGTCTCCGCAGCTAGCAGACTTGCCACAAGTCCCTTTCTTGTTCTCTAATTCTGGATAAAGCCACCGTACAAGTAACTTAATTTAGAGACAATAAATCTAGAATGGGAGGCCAAGCATATTATTTGGTATAGCCTGCACTAAAGATGAGTAACCCACATTTAGGGACTGGAATTAAGGCTACTAGGTATCGTGTGTGTCACTGGCAGCTGTCTTGGATATGGCAAGCCACATTTCAAAAAGGCAAGCGCTAGATTGATAATAATAGCCAACAACAAATGGGCCGGTAATTCTTTTGATAGCATCCCAGTGAGTTTTAAACATTAATTTTTCCGTTGTATCAAGATTGAGAGAGAATTTCCAGTCAACCAAAGCAATAATACAAAACCCAACGTTAAGAAAGAAATAGAATAGTACAACTTGGGAAAACAAATTTGGTTTCTCTATCGTAAACGACCTTAAACGTAACACTTTCAGTAGGAAAAGTGTTTGCATAATCAACACCACATTGCTTAAGAAGTCTGATATAATTTCTATAGTAAGTATGCCCTTGTTTGGGTCATCATGCTCTTTGAGTATAATTAAACTTAGAGTGGCGTAAACTCTCTGAAAACAATAAGTCATAAACAACATAAGGAGAATTAATTCTTCTGAATTGTATGACGAAACAGACATAGTTGAGATGTTCGTGTCACTTTTCTTAATTCTTATATAAAGAATTATAGAACACGTTAGCATACTAGCATCAAGGAGGATGCGCAACGTTGCATAATTATAATCAACACGAATGAATTTTTTCTGTAAAACGAAATTATACGTCAGTAACATTGAAAATATTGTAAAACTCAAAACAATGCTTCCAAACATTAGGCCGGTCTTACAGCTCTTGTGCAAGGAAAAGTTCCTTCTTATATTTTGATTGATGACGGGGTCAACGTTTTGACCGATGTTCTTCCACATCATAAACAAAATTGCCGTCGATATGAAAATATACTGCATGTTGCACACATCCGTCAGAATTTTAACTTCTTTAGTAGCGCTACCAAGCTCTGGAATGGTAAAGATAGTACCTTACCTTACATTCTTAGAATAATATCAAAGAGTATAAATAGAACAAGAGAGCAAAGTCCCGTTCGTAAAAACGTCATGCCTGTGTAGGACGCCAACTAACGGTTGTATATTCTTTTTATTACCCAGTGCAGCGCTGCGCAGCGCGGTAGTAGATGTGTATAAGAGACAGCTCCCAATGAGCGTTGTTGGCTCTCTTGTTCTATTTATACTCTTTGATAATATCTATGCTTCATAAATTAATTCTCTTTATTAAATCGCAAACAGTCGGTGCGGAGGATTCACGCGCACCGGCTAGCTGGTGGCGGCACTCCACTAAAGACAAAAACAATTTGTATGAAGGTGAGGCTACTTACCTTCATAATGTTGAAATGTTTTAGTACTAAACTATTCTCAAGTTATAAATTTCATATATTTGATCCAGTTAATAAATAAATTAATATATAACAGCATAATTGAAAAAAATTGTCTCAGACAACAGGCATTGTTGCACGAGCCCCTAAAATATTTTGATAACTCATGTTTGCTTTACCCGTGCAGTTTGCAATGCAAGAATAACCTTTCATCTCCGTAA
This sequence comes from Anneissia japonica, assembly GCF_011630105.1. Taxonomy (NCBI): domain Eukaryota; kingdom Metazoa; phylum Echinodermata; class Crinoidea; order Comatulida; family Comatulidae; genus Anneissia; species Anneissia japonica. Next base: position 260,714 of record NW_022743266.1, on the reverse strand, counting down.
TGTAGAAGTTCTTGTACAACCACAAGCTTATACCGGTCACTATGAGGTGCATAAACCCAAATCTAGGGAGTCAAATTCATAAATATTAATCATAGTTGTAATAAAAAAAAAAGACATAAAAAAAGACATTCTGTTTTTTGAACAACACACTTTCAAGCGCCGATAATAATTTACATTGTTAGATATTAGCCAGGCTCCGGAGGAAAAAAAAATATGTTGTACATCTAATTTTTCTAATGTGGAAAAGGGAGGGTTACGCCCCTTTCCCCCAGTTTTAAACATTCAAAAATCTTTATCTTATTAACCGCTCCCGAGTTTTTGATATAATATGCTTTCTGTGTCTAAATGTTGGTCTGTACAAAAAAACCTCGAAAAGAAACCTATAGATGGGCTTCTTTTTTAGGTCTTTGAAAGATGGGCTTCTTTTGTTGGGTTAACCTCACTGGGCATAAATTGCCGATAAACGGTGCGATGTTGGTTTTTTTGTTCGGTTAGGTTTCAAGTGTTCTGTGAGTTTAGGTTCATGGCTTGTGTTTTTATTTTTGTACGTTCCCTTTCGTTGTTGTCAAGCGCCTCGAGGTTGGCTTCAACAGGAGGCGCTTTACAAATCGCAAACAATAATAATAATAATAATAATAATAATAATAATAATAATAATAAAATAATAATAATAATTTATTATAATAAATTATAATTTATTTTATCATTATTATTATTATTATTATTATTATTATTATTATTATTATTCCAAAGCACAAATAAAGAATAAAATTAAGTTTTATATTGACTGGGGAACCAACATGAACACCGGTAAAATGAAGAAAATCTTGAAGAAATGGGGCAGGTAGTCACATTATAATCTTTCTTTTTAATTTTTTTTTTACAATACCTTCTAAATAAGTGCGTTCGCTGGACACAGATATTTGAAAAATTTATGATGTAGGCAATCTCAGTTATGACAAAGACAATCGCGACGGCATCAGAGGTTCCCGGGTACAGGCTCTCTGAGCTACAGCATGTATATGTATGCAGAATGGTGATAGCATAGCTAAGAGATCCGATGAAACCAAAAACCACAATACCAGCTGAAATAATAAATAGAAATAGGCTGTAGGCATGTGTGATGTATAAAGGCAGGCTGGAGGTGAATTCAAAGGGAGCAGTTGCAGCGCAGCGTAAGAAATTCCCCGACGAAGGGACTAATTTCTCATACAAATTTCCCACCCTTTTGCATTAAAATATAAAAATAGGCACCATTATTAGATGCCCGGATGTACTCTCTCGGGACTGAATAGAATAATGCATGTTCCCCGACGAAACAATTCGCTCCTTTTTCCAGATGTGAAATCCAGGTTCCCTGGTACGGGGTTCTGTGTCCCTTAGGTGACCTCGCTGGCGCTGTCACTGAAATGGAAGATGGGATCAAGTATAGGCCTACAAGTTGGTCACCGGATTCCATCTGTGCGATACCATTCTAAAAATGGTGTTATGAAATGTGTGTTGCATGGTTAATGCCGGGTAACAGTTTTTATATCCTTGTATTGCCGTTTATTACTTAGTATTTATTGGCTGTTTTATGTGTAATTATATGTCTGCGTAGGCCCTGATTTCAGTGTTTAATTTTAGTTATAATTATTGATTATGTCTGTAATTATGTGACTGTGACTGAGTCAAGTAGACTGGTCTCCCTTGGGGCCTGGGTACAGCAGATTAAAAAGTAAAACATATTGAAAAAAATATTTAAATTAAAATAATTTTGTGTATTTAAAGTAAATTCTTTTATCAGCTATTTTTGGTAACCATAGTGATCTAATTAGTATGTGTGATGTACGGTACCATAGAAAATAAAACTTAAAAACATTGTGTTTGATGTATTTACTTTACCTACATCAAAACTGTCCACACGCATCTCAAACGCGTCCACACGCAACTCATTCCCACCTGTGCTGCGGCTGAGGTGGTAAATTTGGGGAAATTGTACCTCTAAATTGCCGGATACACTCTTATGTAGTAAAATTCATCATCATTAATCTAATTAAACGCTGTGATGTACCGGTACCATAGAAATAAAACTTTATTTTCTTCGATGTATTTACTTTACTTTATCTAATTCATGTACCGAAAACCAATCTTTTCTTTGCACGCTTTTTCTTATACTTCTCAAATTATAATAAAGGCACGCGCATTCGAGTCGCGTATTTTAGGTAATTCAGATGTTTGTGAGATACCAGCATCTTGCTGTAAGATAAGATGTACTCTGGCTGTAGAGCGCTCTCTCGTTAACCTAGGTCATTTATGCAGTTTATTTTAACAATTTTCTGGCATATCCTCTTGACTCACGAAATGTGAGGGTTTGTCCCCCTTCCTCATGATCTGCTTCCACTGGTGCGTGAGAGTCCACATTACCTCAGCCCTAACATGATTGGGACCTTCTGAACCTCCCTGCATCCGCCCCAGGGTTCCCTTTAATTTTAAAAAACATACTGTACATTTTAATTTAAAGTCTGAGCTCATGCAGGTGTTACTTCCGGCTACAGTGGTGCTTTAGCCATAGAATTAAATTTCTCAGCCCCATTCATGGTACGTGGAACTGAGATGGTCTGGACCGCCTGTAAAAATCAGCTAAGGATTGTGATGAATATATTGACCTAAATTTACACAGTACATAGTGTGCTGTACTTACCTTTAAAATATTTGCTACTAATAAAAATGCTGCAGTTATCACGTGGCTCAATGGTTCTACGATAAAGCGTGTCTGCAAACATCCACAAAATTCCAATTGTCGACAAAAATATTGAAAAAACATTTAAAGATTTGTCGCTCACATGGTTTTCGTTTGATTTTTTATGGTGGTAGGTACCATTGTTGTAGGTATCAAGGTGGTAGACGTAATTTCCGGTCAACAAAACCACTAGAAGCAACACCAAAATCATTCCATAGATACCACTGAGTAGGGCGTGTAGCTTGAAGCTGAAAAAGATGGTCGAAATTCTCTGCACAATTTACATAATCTACAGAGATATATAAGGGAACTGCATAATGTTGAAAAAAGATCAAGACCTATACTTCTACTATCAGCCAATAAGCCACTTTTCCTAATGTAAATAATACAACAATAATCATATTAATAACAATGTAGATATAATAAAAATTAAATAATATTAATGACAACAACAACAATGATAAATATAATGATAATAATAGTAACAACTCCATTTATGTTAATACATCATTATTATTATTGTTTTAACTGGTAGTCATGTCCTAAAGTTTGTTTTATACAAACTTATTTTTACCTCCTACCGCACACTTTTTTCTCTCTGATTTTATGTAGAAAGATGTAATCTTTAATGTTTACTGTTTAATTAATTTATATGTTGTGTGTGGTAAAAACAATAAAAACAAACACAAATGGTGGTAATATTTATAATGATAAACGTCCTGTATTAATAATATATATATATAGTATTAAATAATACACTAGAAGTCGATAGTCATTTTTGTCTACTTTGTACCTGCTCATTAGCGGTATCTGTCGTCTCATAGGAGGAGTTATAAGTGGTATTCTTTCTTCATCCGCAGTGCTTTCATCGTCATCGCTTAGACATTTACTACGTTTTGTTAGATATGAAGCCATTCTTGATTATTATTACCTGTAATTGAATATTGGCGGTTAGGAATGTAAAGTAGAAAAATTCAAATTCTTACTGCGATCTTACCGACCTGCGGTCGTATCCGACTGGAAGTAGGACCTGCCGTCGTGTCATTTATTGATGGAAAGTAATAATGACCACTTTATAGCCAAATGATTACGACACGTGTGAGAGCGACTACGATCAGACTGGCGACCAGTACTGACCACAATAATATTTTAACATGTTGAAAACTCCGCGACCATCCACGAACTCTCCCTTGTCACGAGCAAGTTACACTATCACGACCTGGCCACGACGGTGTCGGTCGTAGTGTAGGTCGTGATAGTGCGAGAATAGCTTAACCGACCGCGCCATTCATGCGACGTGCCGTAGTTGTATGGCAATAATGTACAGTAATTTTTAAATAATTAGACTGTTTATTTGTATTATTTAGAATGATCATTTGTTCCAAGTTAAAATATTTAAAATTGAAAAGAAAAATAAAATTCTTAAAATTGGGAAAAAAAAAAAAAAAAAAAAAAAATGAATACCAAGACGCACTTTGAACTCACGATTCACGGTTCTTTAGAACACATCCTTAACCGAAGGTCGCGGGTTCGAATCGCTCCTCGGTGTTAATTTTCCTTTTTAATGAGAACTCTTTAACAAAATGAAAAATAAATAAAATACGCGATTCAAACTTGCTAAATACGCGAACAGATCCTCAACCGACCGCGTCATTCATGCGATGCACACTATTACGGTAGGGGTAAGTGTAATGTACAGTCCTTGCTGAAACTCCTGTTTTGTTTTGTAGGTGTATAACGGGAACCCTGGGGTCCAACTTAAAGAAAGGGCGATGAACGTTTGTTTGAAATCCCCAGCTCTAGTTTATGTACGTGTACAAAATTTCCTGCACGTCCGTTCAAAGCGGGCGACGTTGGACGCTTTTAAAGTTTGAAACCCCTGTTTTGTTTTGTAGGTGTAGGGGGAAACATGGGGTCCAACTTTAAAAAGGGCGATGAACGTTTGTTGGAAATCACCTCTAGTTTATGTTTCATGCCGTAAGGTATGAATAGTACGATGACAAATACGCATTAGCTAAACTTAACAAGATAATGAACGACACATCTCATCCACTACACAATGAATTTACTTTAAACAACTCAGGCTTCCGTCTAAAAGACTAAATGTACAACTCACCACACGTTGCCGTTATATAGAAACTCCTTTGTTCCCAACATTCATAATAATAATAATGTTAACAGATAATTGTGGTTTTAAGTGAAATTTTGACCTAATTTAATTAGGTTTAATGTGTAATATTGAACAATGTTTTATATTCTTTTTGTTAAGATAGCCTATTGTTTGGTGCTCATAGTTTCATATCCTTGTCATCTTTTATACTTATTACTGTATATGTTCTTAACACTTGTAACACTGCAAGTGGAACGCAATTTTATGGGTTTTTCAGACGATAAAATTATCTTGAACCTTGAATTTTTTATACTGGTTGTACAGTAGCAAAGAATAGGCTAGGCCTGGATCTGGTCGTGGCTTGAACTCAGCGCGAGAGATGTTGCGTGCATGGCGTCGTCGTCGCGCTCGGTTCTCAAAATTTCGGTCGGTCGCGGAGGGCAACACAACATATGTCTACGCATACACAAGCTATACTTAGGTTATTACACAACATTGCATTCTGCATTTTTTTCCCTCATGACCATCTGAAAATGATTTAAGATATTATAAAAATGTCTATAATGATTATGATAATGGTGATTAATGATCATGATTAAAATATTAGGGTTATAATGATCTCATTAATTTCATTCAAATTATCCATACTTTTAAGGTACACACATACGTAAAAAACATAACAGTTTCAAATGTGTGGATGGAAGTCTGCTGTGTGTGTGTGTGTGTGTGTGTGTGCTGTCTCTTATACACATCTAGATGTGTATAAGAGACAGATATATATATATATAACAGACGAGTTTTAGGCACGAATAAAGTACAATAAGTTAAAGCGAAAAAATGTAATCAATAAAAACTGATTTAAAGCCCCGGTGCCAGCCAACATTTCCAATTTCAAATTATATGGAATTGAAAACAAAATAGACAATTTAATCTTTAAAACTAATTTATATGATGATATCAGAGGCCTTCTACCTGAAATTATCACAATGAGAACACAATAACCTGTTAGTAAATTGAATACCGAATACTATCCTACCTTTGAGATCTATTGTAAGTTGACTGAAGAATGGTAATATTGTACTGTATAAAGGGATTCAGAAGAACACCAATTCAAAAGCGTGATGTCATGCAACTTACTGGCAGACTATTTGAAACAAATTTTGCATAATTTACAGAATTCTTGATAATTATCCACGACCTCCACACACCGTAGGCAATTCAAATACAATCGTCAGGTTGGTCAAACAGGAAACAAACATCCATTGAAACCGATACTTCTTGCACGATGGTTAACAACTTGCATATATTTAGAAACAATCATAAAAGAGAAGTAATGAAAACTTGAACTAAACAAATTCTAATTAAAAGTAACATACATCATCATCAAAACTAATGTTGAATTTATGGTGCAAATGTTTATTTTTCTGATTGTCATCCGCTCAGTAAGTAAGTAGCCGGCAACATTAAAATATGTTTAGTTTCTCTATCCTCTGGTTTTGCATTAACCGCTCATAATGAAATCAGAAAGTAGTTGGTAATTAATGGTATTTTATTGATTTTCGCAATGACTTAACAATGCTTACATTTCAGTTTATCACGGTTTTCAGAACTCTTAAAAGATGCCGCTTTACATTCATATCATATTTATTTACAGATTATTGTTGAAATAATTCCATACATAATAATTATAGCCACGACCTATAACACATATAATTTTGAGTGTTTGTTAATATTTACCACAAAAAAAAAAATCATCACAGTTCTCCGTTAGAACGTGTAGCTATATGTACAAATGAATTTAAAAAGTCTGATGCATGGTTCATTACTACAGTATATGCGTATTTGAGATTTTACAAACATTAAATCCCAGAATAACGTCGTGCTTTCGTTTTAGAAAATACTGGCAGCCAATATGTTGAGCACATCGCAGAATGGTGACTTTAATACGGACATTGTATACTATGAACACGTAAGCCTTTTCATTCACCAATACAAATTTACATAATAAATTGGAGTCATATAATATTGTACAAATTCAAAAATATACATTGTTTATTGAATGGTGCTATAGGTGGTGGTTGAGATGTCTGCCTTCAAAACTGGATTTGTCTAATGACGAGATTTAGTTTAAAAAGCAACACATTATTCAGTCACAGTTTGATATGAATAGAAATTATAAATAAATACTGTACATTAAAAATGAATTTGTGCATTTTAGCACAGTCAGTGAGTTTCCATACAAACACAGGTACACAGCCTTGAATATCAGATTGGTAGAGCACCAGTATGATATACAGTATTAAATAATACAAACAAGGATATAAAGAAACTTATGCAAAATCAAATAATACAACAAACATCAAGAGTTTTTAAATAGTATAAAAAATAATTTACAATATATATATTATTGAATTTGCTTGCGTATTTTCACATTCAAGTTAAAATGTAATCACTAAAACACAGTTAAAATGAATTGGTTTTAAAAGGTTACTTTACAAATACCATAAAACGATTTTACATTATATCCTCTTAAAGATTTATAGATAAGTCAAACAGTGGATACTTTCAATACTGTATTTTATCAATAACGATTTCACATTTGTTTTCCTTTTACCCTGTGATAATGGTGTTTCTGCATTTACATATCTTAGGCCTATTATACTATATCATATCTGATGTCTACAACCACAATGTTATTTAAACTTACTCCAACATTTCGTCGATGTTATCAACGTGACTCATCTGTTGTTGATAACATCTACAAAAGCTCACAGTAAGTTTACATGCATTGTGCTTGGTTTAATATTGATAAAATTATAATTACACAACATACATTATAAAATAATTCTATAAAATGGAACATACAATTATAAATGCACCAGAATGTGCGTCAATAGGTTACAAATAATATCTGAACAGACACATCAACAAATCTGACACAGACATACATACTCACAAAGGATTTGATAACATAATACAATATTTGTGTACAGTAAAACTTAAGTTTTTTTAAAGCAATAATGATTGGCCATCATTTTTTTTTGGTAATAAAAATAGTTTTGTACACCTCGAATTAGTATAGCAAACCTTTTTAAAACTTTTTTTGATTTGTTATTCATAAAATACTGTAAAAAGTATAGTAGCACCCATACTGATGATATCGAGTTTTAAGAAGTAAATGATGTTTTTTCATTTTGGCGAGAGTGGTAGAAGTCTTAAGTATTTATCAATAATACTGTTGGCATATTGTTGGTCACTTGGACTTAAACCAACTTTATGTTTATACACTTTGGCTGGTAATGAACTAACAGGTGAATGATTTTTAATAGTTAGGCCAGATCCAGATGAATTGATTATTTCTTCTGCCATTATTTCCTCCACTCCCCTGACTTGTGTTGGCTTAACTCCTGACTCCTCTGATATATTTGGAAGACACTCCACATAGACACCAGTTGACTTCATTTCTACATGATTTGCAGATCTTTCTGAGTAATTATCCTTGGATGTACTGGCACATGGTGATTCCTTGTGTAAACTGCTGTCAGTATCTGAGAAAAGTTCAGGAAAAGCTTTGACGAAATTTTGTGGTGTGATACTGAGTTTATCATTTGAGTTGATACTTTTTGGTGATGTGTCATGAAGTCTCTCTGGATCTTCTATCTGATCAGGAAGTTCCTTGAACTCGTCATCAGTGGCATCACTCCCATCTGATAAGTTAGTAATTAATCTCTTTACATCGCTAAATACTGGAAGGCTAGATGGAAAAGGAAATACTGGTGGAGACTTTGGAGTGGAAGAGTTTGTGAAATATGTAGTGGAAGTCACGGCAGTTGAGGTAACTGGAGTATTCTTCAGAAGGTGAGAAGTTCCCAAAGCAAGTCTTGGAGAATTAACATTCAAGGTGTCTTGTGTGAGAGTTGTTTCACCATCTATGTCTTCAACACCTGTCTTTACACTTAAGCACCTACACTGATCATCTTTAAATGTATCATCAAAGACATCTTCTTTTGAAGGTTTCTGTTCTATGGATGACCCAGTAGCTGAGCTTTCTTCAAAACGAGGTGGCGACTTTTCGGCCTTTGATACAATCAGCCCACCAAGGCTCAATTTTCTTTCACGACTGACTCCTCTGAGATCATCAATGCTGCCAGTCTCTTCTACAGAACTGACACTGATAGTTGTTTTACGTATTGGACTTGGCAATGCTGGAAACACATCATCTTTAGAGTCCATACTAAATCCACTTACTGAACTACTAGCATCACTTGCATTTCTGGTTTTTACCTTGAGGTGTAATAATTCCATAGATTCAGAATCAGTATAGTCAATAGTAGTTGTGTCATCACTAGCAGCATCAAAAGTTGACATCCTAATCTTACTACCTATACTAATATTATCCCCAGCACCTTCTCCAGAGTTAATCTGATTAACTGATATCAAATGGTCTCTTGTACTGATGCACGCACTTGCACTTTCTGTTGCCATGTGGGATAAACCTTGACCATCACATCTATCACTTTGAAATTCATGTGATCTCGGAAATCTGCTTTCTTCTGATGAGCTGTACAATTCATCGCTATGTAATGCAAATGACATCAAATGGCGTTGCTGAACAAGAGAAGCATTCATTCTATACTGCCTGACCTCTTCTCTTAAAATCTCCCTGTCTTCTTCAGCCAACAGAAGTCTTTCTCTGAGTAAGGCATTATCTTCATCAAGTTTTTTCAGAAGTTCCAAATATTTTGCATCTGCAGCAACATCTGGTACTGCCATTGCTTGATGCGACACAGTTGACCTTTCAACTCGTCCGAACCCAATATTATTTTCAGCATACACAAGAAGACTTTCTAACCTTTGACATCTATTCAAATTAGTATTTGCTTCTAGTTTACTTGTGTCAGCACTCATTTTCAACAATTTTTTCTCTTGTTTCAACCTAAAAATTTCATTTCGTGATTTTTTCAAGTTCTCTGTAGTTTTTGCAAGTTCCATTTCTAGTTTTTTGTTTACAGTTGTAAGATCATAATCGATGTCTTTGGCAAGTACCACCGAAATAGAGTTGTGCATATCTTTAGTATTTGGAAGCTCAGAATAATTGTCTGAAGAAATTCTGTCTGAAATTGTACCATTTCTGTCATGAAATTTACCTTCACTGCAAAATGTATTACCCTTTAAGTACCTATCACTTTCTTTTGTTGTTAGTTTCAATCGATAATTATCAGCAGTTAAATGTTCAACTTCTGCCTGCAGCCTATCAACAGATACCTTCAAACGGTCAATTGCTTTTTTATCATTTGTAGCTTCAGTTTTTATTATCACAGCCTCGCGAAATAATCTACGGTTTTCATTTCGTAGTACTTGAAGTTCCTGGACTAACTTGGGTATAACATCATTTGGACTGCCATTATCTTTTTCTTTAGTCTGAAGTTCTTGGATTAAGTAAAGCTCTCTCAGCTGTGATTGGTCAAGTTCTTTCTTAAGATGGCGACAAGCTTTAGCAATAGCATCAAGAACGTTCAATAGCTCATCTTCAGGGTTTATTGCTCTCCCGATTCGCCTTTGAATTGTTTGAACTGAAGCATAATGAAAATGTTTTATTTTACTTGATATTCAAAAACCACAAATGTTTTAGAGAAAAATTGCCTTTTTAATAAAATTTATTTCACTATTGCTGTAGTAAGTGGTCTCTACCAAATTTCCATCATGATCATCATCATTATTGTTTCTAAGAGATTAGAAAGTATCTTACCAGATCGGCCATCCATTTTTTCTTCATCTAGCTCAAAATCAAGTCTTCTTTCTTCCAGCATTCTTTCAATGTTCCTGGCAGCAGACATCTTGATATCAGGAGTGAAACTATCTGTTGGAGCAGCCTCAGGAAGAATAGCATTTGAACAAGTGTCTGAGTGCAATTGTTGGCATAAGCTGGTTTTGTGAGCTCGTGTGTCTTCTTCATCATTACCTTCCACGGACGTAACACCAAATTCGTTTTCATCAAGCATTCCGTCACAGCTTACATCCTTTCATAATTAAATAAAAGATAAAAATATTATAAGTATTAGTATAAGGAAAAAAGTTAAATATATTCAATGTTTCTATAATGTTATGGAATAAAGAGAATCCTATGAAAAATACAAATAATAAATAATAATATTAATGATAATGATAAAATGATGATAAAAATAAAAATGATGATGATTATTATGATAATAACAATAAAAACAATAGAAATAACATTCTCATTACCCAGGTGCCTGTATTAGACACCTATGGAACACATACTCAGCTCCCTTGTGATTATGTCATTCTAACCCTACCACTGCCCACAAAAGTCGACCAAATAAAAAATTTAAAAAAAACGAATCTGAGGATTCAACCCCTAACCTTATGTTTGAGAGCCCAAATGGCAACTGTTGTGCTGACTGCTCTAACAATTTATATTCCTAATAATCAGTTCGAAATTATCTAAAGTTCAGAATATAATATGTATAATTAGGTATGAATTCTCAGTTTCACAACTCAACATTGAACTTTACTAACCAACAGAGTATTCTGAACAATGTTGAAAATCATGAAATGTTGCCCTCTATTGAGGAACTTAAAGCTGTGACTGGTTGATGCTAAATTAAGTATCTGTTGCCACATACAAAAATAAATCTAAAGTCCACAATATGGTATGTATAATTAGGTATGAATTCTCAGTTTCACAATTCAATATTGAACTTTACTAACCAACAGAGTATTCTGAACAATGTTGAAAATTCGGGAACGTCGCCCTCTATTGAGGAACTTAAAGCTGTGACTGGTTGATGCTAAATTATGTATCTGTTGCCACATGCAAAAATAAATAATAATTAAAATGCATGTTAATAAAGAACATAAGACAATTAAATGAAAGTATATATTAGTAACTGATTATGATTTAGTAACAAGCATAATATTCAATAAGTGAATATCAATTGTTATAAATAAATTTAACTAACATGCTGTACCATAATATGTGACATGCTAACATTTTTGAAAAAATTATATTTAAGTTGAAAGATTAAAAGTTATCAGGTTTGATATTTCGCCTGCATTGCTCATATACTATTTGTATTAACCGACAAACATTTGAAATATATTACTAAGCACATTTTGGAACTGTTCAATGTATACATTTATGCTTTACTGTACAACTTTCTCATTATTAAATATAGAAAACTAATAAACCCAATAACTTATATATAAGACCAGTTCATTATACAATAAAATTATATATTGCTAATGGTACAATTAGGAACAACATAAAAGATAGATTTTGTGTACATGAAACAGAAATGTATTTAAAATAGCATTGACAAAATAAATAAAACAAGAATTACAATGTTACAAGTACAATGCCAATAGTAGTACAGTAATTGGTATTAATTGTGTTAATTGCATCTTAATTTTGTTATTTTACACTTGCAACTTCTAATAGTATTTGCCTACCTGAGCCATGCTCAAACCATGTGAACTTGCTGTAAGGAGAGGTAAGGAGGGTGATGACTCTAGTAACATAGAATTTAAATGGCCAACCTTGAAAATAATAAAAAGAATAACTGTGAAATATAGTAAAATACAAAAATTTGAAAAAACCAAACATCTTTTAGAGTAGCTGGGCATATCCCTAATTAACTGAATCCTTGCTGAGCTATGGTGCTCATATGGGCTGGAGCTTATCCCCAGTTTCAGGAAGCGTGATGTGAATGAAAGCGTGATGCGAATGAAAGCGTGATGCTCCCCCTGGGTGGGATGCTGGTCCACTGCTGGTTACTCCTAGCAATTTGGTGCAACATTGATACAGCTGGGTTGACTGAAGCACAATCTAATATGATCTTCATTGCCACAATAAAATTTAATAAAATTCCATATAGAATTAAATTATGCATATGATATAAATAAGCTATACATTCAGATTGCAAAAATCCATAGAATTAATACTTACCTTTCTGCGTAGAAGTGCAATATATATCATTAATGAATGTTCGTCAATACTTCCAGTTATAACATCCGATGGACTTTAATAAAATAAGGAAAAATAAAATAGATCAGAATTTCAATAGTAAATCTTGAATCTTAAAGACGAGGGCGGCATTTTATAATAAGAATAAAAAGGGTCAAAAGGTCAGTCTTTATTGGTTTGTTAAAAATTAAAAGAATCTCCAAGAAACAGGAATGAATGAAGTTGTATTAATAATATCAATTGTAAATCTTGAATCTTTTAGACGAGGAGGTCGCTTTCCAGATTAATACAAAACAAAATGGCTGCCTAACAATTCTTTCAGATCCACAAGACAGTTAAGTTATAATTATTCAAGATGAGTACACCTTTTATAGTGAAATTGTGAGTGAAATAAAAGCTGAAAATACCTGATCAGTGTTTTCACAAGTCCAAATTTGTCTTCGGCAGCAAGGAGTGCATTGGTCAAATTCACTACAAATACATCCTGAGAAAATAATTATTTCAGTTTATTTCCATTTGCTTGAAAAAACAAAGTTTAAGCTAAAGTCTGGAAAACCACTAAACTAAAAATTGTTATTGTTCAATCAAAATAAGGTATAGCTTACTCCCCATTAAACAGACCACGCCTCCTCTCCCACACCACCCCTCACTCAGGGAATAATACATGCTTAAAATTCCTGAGAATAATAGCTTAAAATGGCCCAAAATTGTACAGCCTTTTTAAGCGCCAGGGCTCCAAGGCCCCACCTGGGCTGCACCCAGAGCCTGCTGATCTCCGTACGGAACTGTCAGATCCTCGTCAAAAAGGTTAGACTATCCTGTATAAGCAGACTTCGGTGGAACCTCAAACAAGACATGTTAAAATACTTCAGTTTTAATATGAGGTTTGACAATAGCAAGTTGAATCCAGTATATAACCTATCAGGTTAAAGCTTATAATGTGGAGAACATGAATTGATTAAAAAGTCAATTTTCATTTTTTGGTCACTTATGAAGGTTTGGGATGGCAAACCGCGTACAGTATATGAAAACTATTATTTTGACTGCAGAAAATATAAGGGTCAGATGCAAAAATATAGGAAAGGTATTATTAATGGCACCATTAACTTATATATTATAAATTAGATACCTGTACATGTTAATATAAAATAAAGTTCTCACCTTTTTCTCCTCGGCAAGTGCAAACGGTACATACTTTCCAATTAAGGTAGCAAGTTTGTTGTTACCACAGAAACTGAACAATTTAGAAAATAAAAAATTAATCAACTCAATTATTTATACTATTAATATTTTTTTACTATTAATCAATATTTATTAATGAAAAAAAATCTTTAATATATAAGATTTTCATATATTTCCTATACACTTTGCATTGCAGTCTATATAAATATATACTAAAGACTACCAAATCAATTTAAAGTATTAAATTATGTCACCTTTAAACACAAAGGAAAAAAATAGGCAACAGACATATAGAACACTATCAACCATTACCTCGTCATTAAAACTTTTATTAATACGCATTCAGATCAATTATAGAGAGAATTAAAGAAAAAGATAGAAGGCGAACTAGTGTTTTTACTCTCTCTTGTTTGATTATTTATAGATTGGCTGTGTATTGTAAATATGCCTGCACTTGTGAAAGTTGATTCAACTAATAAATACAGAAATTTGTGTTTATACAATATGCTATTAATACTGCTACTATGCATGTAAAATTGATACAGTATCTTTATGTAAAACTTCTATTATTTACTTTTGACAATCAAAATTCATTGTATTGTATAATAAACAATATGAGTGAAAGTCTTAACAATTGCTGGTACAATACAAAATCTATGAAGCAAGAATTAGCATTGCATTTGTGTAAAATGCTGCAGTACCCTCACCATTGATTAAGGTTACTATGGACATCGACTTGTGCTTCTGGAACAACTTCGTTAAACCACTCCAGAAGTCTCTGCTTGCCAACACGTACGGTTCTTTGTATTAATGGTAAATCTGAAAATGAACACAAAACATTTAGAATACTTCAGCAAAAGAAACACACAAAAACAATCCAGCAGGATTTTTAGAGGTCCTGGAAAGACCAAAGATGGAGATGGCAAGATATCCTGCCATTTCCGAAGAGGATAAGGATGCTGATGATTATGACGATGTTGACAATGACAATACTGACGATAAAAATGATAATGACCTCTTGGATGATTATATATTTATAGGTCTTGGCCTGATTTCTAAGGTTCTCGCCTGGTCACCCCTTTCCCCAAGAAGGTTGTATGGTAGGGTGGCATTTCCAGAATTAAGTACAAATATAATTGTTTTTATTTTTATGGGGGGGGGGGTGGCTGACTGGCAAATTTCTAACCCTTGAATTTTTCTATGGTGTGTGCTCTAGTTTACATGCAGTTGTGAAAATATGTTTATTACAATATGTACTCTACACATTGAGAAAGTCAGAAAACTAGAGGAAATATTAGCTGAGGGACAGATTGATGGTAGCTACATCTTACCTGGTGAATGCACAGTGCAATGTAGAATAATAGCCCACATAACATCCAATGTGCTCTTAAGTTCCCCACTCACAATTGCTGTAGCAACAAAAGAACACCAACACAAATAAAGCTCACATAAAGACCTTAATGACAACAACCGAAAGAGTGTTGTAAAATGAAGAATAAAAGATACACACTAACATTTTAAGACTAACTGGATTAGGGATAACATTTAAACCACAGATGGTATGTTTTGCAGACAATCACTTAATAATCAATCAATTAATCAATAAATTCATTTATCACTTAAACAATTAATCTATCACACAAACTATTAATCAATCACTCAAATCAATTAATTAATCAATCAATCAATCACTCAATTAATAAATCTAGTCACTCTACCATTAATAATAATTGTCAACTTGTATAGCGCATATTGTAACCCCCGGATCACTGGATCAAGCACATATGGAATACACACTCAAGCCCCATGGGGGAATTCCATAATGTCGCAGCTGTATTCAACACAGGCTGTGTTTGAACCTACCAGGTACCCACCCACTTGTACTCCTGGGTGCAGAGAGACAACTGTAGATAAAGTGCCTTGCCCAAGGACACAAGCGACGTGCACAGCGAGAGTTTTGAACCCCCTACCTCAAGGTTGGGAGTCCAAGCCACAACAGATGTGCCAACCACTTCTACATTACTATGCATGACTGAATTGACAATCTGTTTTTTAAAGTGTTCTGCAAACCTGCTTGGTGCAGAAGTTTGGACACCCACTTTTGTGTTGCGACCCATAGTTTTGCGAAGCATGGCTCTAGATAAGGTGGGTCAGATGAAAGTGTAATTTGTGAAAAAATATTTAAAAAATTGGAAGACTTTTTGTGACCAATTAATTCAATACACCCTTTGACCATTCCGCTTTACAAAAATTTGGTAACACAGTTACAAACATCATTCAAACATTAAAATAATACAATAGAAACAACTAGACATAATCAAGTGCCGAGATAATAATAAACAGCCAGGGAATATGAAAGGTCAAAAAAATGAAAAAGTGATGTGAATATTTGGGTAGCTTGTATACTAGACACAGGTAAACAAATAAGCCAAATTAAGTGCTAGGATAAAAAAAAAAAAAAATACAGAAGAAATATATTTTGCAAGGATTTTAAGTGCTTTGTTATGCAGACAGGCATTCTTACCTTCTGCAGTTGACTTCAGCTTTACTTCATGTCGTTTTAGGAAGTTAAGAACCAAACTGACATTTGATAAAGGCTCCTGATTCTGGTAAATAAAAAGAAAATATACTTTTATTGAATCAATTAATATTTGTGAAGTTAGTGTTCGACCCACTAGGTACATACTTATAGTATGTTGGTAAGAGACAACTTGAACAAAAATGTTTGCCCAAGGACACAAGCAAAATGGACAGCAAGAGGTTGAACCCCCAAACCGCCACTCTACACCCTTCCCAATGGCAGTCAACACATTAACCTTATCTTTCCTCCCAGTAGTTGACAATATGCAAACATTTTCTGTTAAACAATCTACTATATTTCTGGTAGGACTGGTACCAGTTTGTGTGGTACTGATAATTAAGTTCAATAAAATAAAAAAATGTTGTGACATAGAGATAAGTGAATAATTAATGTTGAACTGTCCTTAAACAGAGCCTAAATGAAAGGGAAATCCTAACCAGCACAAGGGCCCCCTTAGTTGAAAATTTAACAAAAATGGTGAAAAGAAAATAGCATTGCATTCTAATTAAGTAGGTGAGTGCCATTTTTTACCATCTAGGGATGCCACAAACATAAAGTTTTGTACCAGGGTGGGGTTGAGGTAGTTTGGACCCTCTATCTGTAACATGTCCACACCGAGTAACATCGCCACACCCCCCCCCCCACCCCGCCCTCAATTTTTCTCTTACCGTAACCTCCTGGAATAGATGAGATGTTGTCAAGGCATCAAGCAGCTTACATAGAATCTTGCCATCACTTAGCTCATGCAATCCCCCAATCAGAATGCCTTCTTCGCACAGCAGACTATTTGCCCAATCTGTATACATCTGCAACAGTTAAGATTTATTCATAAAATTCCATTGTAAATATACTGCTATAAGTTTTTACTGATCAATATACACTGCATAATAATTACATAATTTCTGTTTATCACCAAACATATAAAGTCAAATGAACAAATTTACGTCCCCTTCCTTCCCCCTCCCCCCACATGGGCAAGCATTGTTCCCCTTGCCATCAGAAGCCACACTAGACTGACGGATTAAAAATATTAATTTGAAAAATTATCAGAAACAAACAACCAATAAAAGTGATGAAGTTACTTTAGAGCAAAATATTTGCAAAAACAAAAATAATATTTATGTTAAAAACACTTTAATCTTGTCTTAAACAGCTCTGTCAGTGTTTATATATTTACAACACTTTGAATTTGTTGATTATTTGCCAAAATCTTGAAATGACTTGGATTGATAATACTCAACCAACTTTGAATTTAATTAAATTGCAACTTGTAGTAAAGAGGTAAGTTCATTAATTTGTCTACAATAATTTAAAATATAAGAATGTATGCAGTCTATTAATTAAACACTGCAGAACAGAGTGAACAGCCATTACTTTATTCAGATACGTACTGTAGCATACCATCCTAAAAACAGCATCAATGCCAAAAAAAAAAAAAGAAAACTGATTTTATAATTTATTCATATTCCCCACATTATAAACTTTAAAATGATGTGTCATTTACTGGAATTGACATTTGCCAAGATATGAGTAAGCATATTTTTTCGCTGTACTAATTACTAACAAATAGCGAGAGTATGCTGGTTTTAGGATGGCATGCCTTGATTGTCAAATGATTTTGACTCACTTTGTGTAAAATTGTATTCAAATTACATCGTGCTGCTAATTGTAGAGAGGTAAGCTCATTAATTTTCCTACAAAACTGTCAAATAAAAATATGGACAGTGTTTTTAAATATCCTACCTGCAGAACAGAGTTAAAAGCCATTGTTTTATTCAGCTGTGTACATTAATTTGCCAGATCAAAGCAATTTATCCTTGTTGTTAATGCCAAACTGTAAAAATGCGTGGAAGCCATCATTCAGGAATCTATGCCCTTTGACCTTTCATAATGATCTGCATCCTGTCAACAACTATGACTTCCTGATGAGATCAATTTAAGCATCAAGAGGCTGAAATATACAATAAAATATCATGAAATAAAAACACCTCTGAATACAAACTGAAGTTGTTATTCCAATAAATAAATATCCACTTTTCTTTATTTGAGTAGATTATTTACATCAGACATTGGCAATTATTTGTACACTGTATGATTCACATATAGCCAGCTCATTTTTCTGTCGATAAGTCATCAAGAACATGTATAAATTGAATACATCTGTAAAAAAAATACAAGTGTGTTGGCTACACAACAGTCAAACGGAAATGTTGTGTCTGACTGTGAATAGTTTCTACGACAGCATAATGTCTTATTTTATTTAAATTGTTTTCTTGAATCATATCTCTGCTGAAATTTAGACTCCGGAAGAAGACATTATTCTGTAGGAAAATACTATAGTTAAATGTAGCCTAAATTTAAGTTCCTATTTCAACAAAATAATAATTTTATATTTGTATACGTTTATGGCATTGATATTATTAAAAAGCCTAATTTCTTGTTCCCTAAATTGATATTTGATAATGCCAGTATAAGTAGGCTATATTTGAACAATATTTATTGATAAAAAAAATATATAATAAATTTAATGTATAACAAAATAAATTTATCAATATTATATATATTATTTGACCTGATATATCATAATTATAGTGACAATATAAATTTATAATAAAAATGCAACAAACAGTAACAATAACATTTTATTTTATTTTAAATGTGAGAACCTAATCTTCTTTCAATAAAAATTGAAAGTCAAATAATAATCAAAATGTACTCTAACAACAGTATTTTTGTAGATATTAACAATTGATAATATTTATAATTAATAAATATAACAATACAATTAAGTAATATTTGATTTAATATTAGAATCATTTACCATTAAAGAAAAAAAAACAATAATAACATAGAAAATATTTAAATAATAATTTAATATAAAATACTATTAATAAAGATGAAAAAATAAAATATGAAAAAAAGTGACAAAAAATAATGCATTAATAATGAATAAAATAAAGATTAAAATACCAGAAAATTCTGTCAATGGCATACTATATGGTACACTTCAAGCACTGTTTATTGAAAGGCAAACAAAGCCAAAGAAAGTGTTTACTGAGGTGAATTGATAGTACGCTTTATGTAGAACAGAAGGCAATATAATAAACCCCTAGCAAAGTCAATATAACTGAGTGCTGTACAACTTAACAACTGTTTGCTAGTAAATATTGATATAAACTGAAACATAAAGAGGTTTGCTGATAGGAATCACAAATAGCATTCTTACAGTACTGTATATATAGTGTAGAAGTGTACTGGCGCTTTAAAATAATCTCAGTTTAAATATTGCTTGTCAGACCTACTGTAGTCTACAGGCAGCACTCAATGTACTGTACTGTGTACATCAAATGCAAAGTGTGCTGTCATGAAATTCAATTGTATTGTGGCCTTGTTCATGGTGGTTACATTTATCAATACTTATGTCACGAATTCTGCAATTTTACCCTGAAACTTTCATTAGATCCTGAATGAAATCACGAAAGCTGTCTAAAAGGCATGGGTAGACTTTTAATACTGTTTCTTACAATTACAATGCAAACCAACTGCTGTCTGCTCATAACTGATGTATGTTGCAATCAAAATTTGGGTTGCAACATTTTTTTGAGAATTTTCATGCTATTCAAAATGCAAAGTTTCAATAACTAAACAATTTGATTTTTATTGGAAAAACTGGTGAGATGTACATATTCTAAACTATATCCAAGATTAGAATAATTAGAGGCCTAAGGGCCTGGCCTGGCCGCCCTAGCCTAGGCTAGGCCTTCGTCAGGCAAGCTGCTGACCATAGAGTCAGCTCTGCTGATGAAGAAGGGGGCAAAAAAAAGAGATCTAGGCCTTAGATGCCTAGCACATTCCTAATATAGTTAGGGCAGGGCTAGGCTAGGCTAGGAATGCCTTCCGGATACACAGTGCGCCTTGGGCCTACCCAAGGGGCATAGGCTTAGCCTATCTAGGGCACCACTCTAGGGAGCCTACTTTAGGCTACTACTAGGCCCACTAGGGAGTATGGTCGGAGCGGCCGCAAGGGAAAGCGGCCGCGAGTCGATACGCAGCAATTTGTATGGAGCGCCAAGCGTGCAGTATGCAAAATGTATGTTGGACAATGGGCATCAGAGTTCGATATTAATATTTTTTTAATCAATTATCAAATTAATTGAAATATTAAATTCAATCTGTTTGTGTCCTGAAAGAAATATAAAATAAAAGTTCATCATACACAAAAATCCGAACTGATAACATATAATAAATATCAATATACAGATCCTATGTTTAAATCCGTTCGTGTTCTGAAAGAAATATAAAATAAAAGTTCATTATACATAAAAATCCGAACTGATAACATATATAATAAATATCAATTTAATCATATCATAATTCAATTGTCATGTACGTACAAAAATGTTTCGATCTGTAATCAATCTGTAAACAAATCGATCTTTAATTAACTAGGGCCAAGAAGACTACGAGAAATAAAAAATATTCAATTATGAAAATTATACATTGATTTCTCTTCATTTTGAAACACTTGCCTGATGAAATAAAACCGAGTGAATACTAGAATTGACGAGTACGATATGAACGATATTGACCAACGGTATACAGTACCGTATCCCAATCAATCGGTATAGCCCTACTGGCGTTCCATACATTTTGAGCGCGGCCGCTTTCCCTTGCGGCCGCTAACTCCCCTACGAGTTAGTACTACTACTACTAGGCCCTAGCTAGGCCTAGAGTAATAATAATACTACTAAGGACACACGACCGTCGACGTCCAGAACCTAAGCCTAGTTAGTAACATATTTATTATTATTTAAATAGATGATGTCTAACTGTACGGTTAACAAATAAATAATGGTACGGATGGCTGTATTGGCCAATAAATCATATCAAACCAAGCAATTTCTTTAACTTGCCTTCGTTCTCGAAACAAAGAGAAAACCAGGCACCGACAAATCACATCAGATCGCTAGATCGCTAGCTATAATGGTACATGTCACCGGTCGAGTCTATACGCACGTTGACCAATGAACCATAACAGGGAAGTCACCCAATCAAATCAAAGCACAGTCTGTAATTGGTTTTTTTTACCACAAGTCGAAGAAAAGACAACATCTTTTAAAACATTGAGTAACCAATGGCCAGTTCAAATTTAACATATTTATCCTATAAAAAACAAATTCATAATAATAATAGTTCATTCATTCTTTTATATTTTTATATTATATATATATAGGCATATATATATATAGGTCTATATAGTTGTCCTCACACTGAGGAAGAACACAGGAGTGTTTGAAATATTTGTGAATTAATAAATTATATTGCTTCTAATATGTCTACAACTCATAGCTGTTTTATATTGCATAT